>NC_056743.1:990195138-990452638 GCF_019279795.1 Protopterus annectens
AGACAGCTGCCCATGTGTAATAGCCACTTCATAGGTGATGGCTCACACAATCTGATTATATCCTGATCATATTGATAGTGGCATCAGAATCTATTGACATATGACTCTGTTTGGAGAGTGGGTGTCTGTGCCCAACAGAGCTCATGGTCCTAGTGGATATGTGAGTATATACCCAGGGAAGGAAACAGACTTGTAGACACTTGCATCATCTGTAATAAACTAACAGGATGTGATGTGCTCCTCAGAGGAGGATTGCTGCTAAAGGTAGCTACAATGTTTCTGTAATAGCCAGTGTTGTCACTTCCATAACACAGATATTTACATGTGAGCATCACTGTCTAAAACATCTTCATAAGCAATACGTAAACTAAATACAGTACTTGGTACTTGTAGTACTAAATGTTCATACAGGCATGTCCACTAGTCAGCTACTGGTGTTTACTAATGTCAGCTTTGTGTATGTGGCCATCCTGGGGGAATGTAATCTCTATGCCATGTACACTGCTAAATCCACCTAATACCCCACCCCACACATTGTTTGGGATGCAGCTACAGGGGTAAGCTGGAAGGCAGCCCAGTCTACAGCCATGACTGGACTGGACAGTCATGAGGTGTAGGTTAACACATGCAGCTCATCAACACAACCAACACATACCCTTACCAGAACACAATAAGGACACCCACACACACTACCAAAAATCACACACATTCACAGATGATTCTAAGTATCTGTCCAAATAAGTGACACCCCCAAGTAGGAAGAGACAGACACCGAAATACACAAACTGTATGACATAGTTTGCATAATTGTGCCACACCTCAGAACACGTGCCTGGAAACATGCCCAACAGTACTCATTTGTGAATGCAAACTCTAGCACTATGTTACGCACCAACCTACATGAGGGGCATATATACTGTCAGCTGCCTGTCTGCCATAATTAGCCACATACCCATACACTCAGACCACCTTTTGAACTATACACATGGCTCTGGCATATTTCATGTTGTTGTGCAGGACATGTGATGCAGTAGCCTGGACTGCATGGAAACACATGTAGGAACTGTCAGGTCTTGTAGCCCATGCAGGTATGTCCCAAGGCCTGGGTAGCATTCTGTCATTGGCCAGAATGATACTACAGTACAGGGACAAAAGAATTGTATTCCACAATTGTCTGGTGTAGTGGTGCAAGTCACAGGGTATCCAGTATCTGTCTGCCTGGGATAACATGGTTGACAGACCATGATGCTTTGCCAGGCAGGGCCTGCACCTGTCACCCCTGGGAATCTGGATACTGTCTAGCGCTCATGCTTCCCCTATAGTGCCTTCATCATGCACAGTTCAAGTGAAGGTCCACTGCTGTTACAGGGACAGCCAAGCAGTAAACTGCGGGTCTCGCTACACAATGATACATATCAGAAACACTATACGGGCACACATATGTCAATCCCTAACATGGAGAACATATTTGTGCAGTGGCTGAGACATGTTTCAGCGCTCTGGAGAGCACAACTGCATGACCATGTTATAACACATACCTCACCTCTTGCCCATTATTCTTTATTGGAACACACAGGCCGCAGGTGTGTCCATATTCCTGAAGGATATGTACACCCCCACGCTAGTTGCACTTGCAAAACTTCAGATGCATTATGCTGAGCAACTACCTTTGTGCCAAAGTGGATTTCAAATTGCACCTTGCGACAGACCACCCACCAGTACACCCCCACACTAGTTGCACTTGCATAATGTCAGATGCATTATGCTGAGCAACTACCTTTGTGCCAAAGCGGAATTCAAATTGCACCTTGAGACAGATCACCCACTAGGCCGTGGATTTCCCAACTGTCATAATGTACTGTAATGGGGAAGATTAGGTCTGAGACAGAATCATAATAATGGCTACTCTCAACTATTCCATTATGAACTGGGAAGACTCCTCATGTACCAACACCTGCGCTCAATGCATGTTGGATTCCATCGACCCCACTGACCTGGATCACAGTAGTCACACAAACAGGGCTAACAGTATGCTACACATAGTTAGTCTCCAATGCCAATGTTATGTTTCCTAAGAGCAGAGTGGTGACTGTCATGGCACCCATGCAGATGGACAATGCATGTGCAAATGCTGAATCCTAATGCTGAATCCTACACAAATGAACCTTAAGCAGTCACATATGTGCAGTGATTGTGCCATTGAAACAGAACCAGGATTCAACCCAACACAAACAAGAAGGCAAACTGGTGGTACCATGCTTTAAACTGTACCACAGAAGGCAGTAACTGTTGCAAGAGTGAACACACATGAGTGCAGGTGATCCCTGGGCAGCCTCAGTAAGATGCAGATACACCATATAAAACCACACAAAGTTACTGTGAAACTAATCAGCCACATATTATGAGGACAAGCACAGAGCATTCTATAGCTGTGTCATTAATCATAATGGCAATGACAAGACCTGCCGTGTTGCACAGCAGTATGGCATGGGAAGTACTGCACCTACAGAAATAGCACCTGCTCATCCACATAGGGTCTTGGAGAACCTAAACCCACTGCCACCTCCCCTCCAACAGGTACACTTAGTAATATATCCATTTACACTACAGGGCCCATGTAATAATGACTATGCAGGTACAAGCTGCACTCTGGAAAGCTATACATACAGCTTTCATGGGACCTGTCAAAATCCCCAGGGTGTATCCTACACAAATGTAAGAACATTCAGCTATCCACATACACATCATGTTCAATCATAGCTCCATGTCAGACTGTGTACTCACCGAATGGTGCACAGCAACAGTTATCACACCCCACAAAGGGGGAGACACCATTGATAATGGGAAATAGTGTGCAACTACCCTGCTGAGTCTGGTCTGTAAGGCCATGAACCGTGATCAATGTATTTGATGTACTGGGTACAGATGTAGATGACAGTAGGGTTGATTCACACTGCATATCATGACCTTACCAGGACATAGGACACCATCACCCATACTGTGTTCCAGCTACACTCAGTAAACTAGGTGTATATTCCTATGCCACAGGAGTGGTTGGCAACTGGACTGATTGCAGAACCAACACTACAGAAGGTGTCTGACTAATACATGCACATCAAATCAGTGCCAGCCACAGTAATACAGGGTTCATTCCTGGTACTCCCCCCTCTTTGTTATTTATACCACACAGACTAACACAGAAGGCATCAGCCTATTGATGTTTGTAAATGGCTATGAACTAGGAGCAATAGTCGACTCAATGTGTGCTGCGTTCAACATACAGAAGGGCCTTAGTGTGTCAGATTTGTGGTGTGTGATGTATGGCCACAATCTGACAGCTAAATATTGCATTGTCATTCCCTATGTTACAAATCCTGTACCCATGAACTACCACCTTGGCAAGAGTCAACATAATGGCAACTGTGTTACCACACCAGACAGGTAGTCATATGTGGCATCCTTAATCATGACAGGGTGACATCCAGGAATGTAGAGATAATTGCTCAGCCATACTCAACACCCATGTGACCCATAATCAATCACATATTTCCTTTAATGGTTATTGCTCATGTGTAGATGGCCTACAATGCCCTTCCCAATCCCTAGCTGCACGATGTAGCATGCAGCCTACCCTGAATAAAGCCATGTCCAACCCAGTGGTGTTGGACATGCTACACTTAACACATCCTGATCCCAAATAAACACATACTTCATGGACATCCACCTTTCTAGTGCAAGGATCACAACATGTCTGACAGATCTCTGCCCCATACACTTAACATACTCTTGCCATACTATACATCCCTGTCCAGCGAAGCTGCACATCACCAATCTCTGTGACATGGTGTGATGACCGCATGCCAAATATATCAGTAACCCTGTGGATCAGTTCTGTGGCACTGCTTGAACTGGCCACTGAAACTTACCTGTCTGTTGCCTACAGCTAGGTAACCTGTCTGTCTAGGCTCATAAATGGCCCAGGGCATATAGCCTACTAGATCACTATGACCATACATGCTATAGTTGATATCCAACCCTGCAAATACCATCATGCTAGCTATTGTCCCATGTGTTACACATGTGAAACACAGGCAATACATGGCAGGATGCTACACAGCTGTACAATGCAATGTAGATGTATATGGCAAAACACATACATGCTTGCAAGTCTGCAGGGTCACAGGTCATGTCCCTAATGGCTATGTATGACAATATATGTGACATATACACAGCATTAAGGTCGATTGCATTAATGTGAACACATCCAGGCATGTGCTGATAGATAAAGACACCAGTACAGGCAAACAGACATGCCCATGTCAAGACAACATCCACATGGTGTATGAGCAATGGCATCACATGACACACACATATATGGCGATAACATCACATCACCAGTAAGTGTCAAATGTGTGTGACTTATACATGTCAGTGGTGTTAGTGTCATGTAGATATGCAAAGACTTATTTGTAATCTTAATAAATGTGACACACATGTATGTTCAGCTGTACTTCTGTACGTCTCTGTGAGTTACTGTGACCTGTCTCCATCATTATGTCTTCCAGGTATGCCATGTAGCAGACTACTGGTATACAGCTGCTTGAAGGATGAGGTCCTTGTCCCATACCTCCTCGACAACCATACAACACTCTTCAGCCATGTGCCACAGAATGCACAGCAGTGGGATGCCCTGTGGGAGGAACACTGCAGGAGAGTAAATGATGTTGGCAGTCACAATCGCACCTATCAGCAGGTGTGCCGACACTGCATTGACCTCATAAGATGGGTGAAACAGCATCCTAATGCAATCACCAGGGAACAAGGTGCAACAGGTGGGGGGCCACTCACCCAGCCTCCACTCACATGTACCGAGGAGCTACTGGTCAACCTGGGGACACCTGCAGACCTCCATCCACAAGCTTTAGCTGGTATTGTGGAGGTGGGTGTCTTTCAACCACCGAGCCTGGAGTTGCCTGGTAAGTCACTACTGCACATATAACACAACTATATTTCACATAGTTACGTGTTACTGTACAATATGTAATGTAACATCATATGCAAGGCATGTATGCACACATGCCAAATACTATCCATAGTATAGTGTATTACACTGGCTTATGTGCTAACATGGACATTGCACCATGTAGCTATCACACAGGTGTGGATAATGATTTTACTGTTGTGACACTCCTGTTTAGGTACCTCTGGTGTTTTGCAGCGACAGCAGCCTGTGTCAGGTGAGATTGTTATTATTAACCAGGCTTGATAATGCACAGAACATATTAATTGCATGCTATCTGCCATAACACATGTACACATAATGTATGGTGGTCCTGTTAATGAACACTGGCCAGACCTGCAATGCATCACAGTGTTTACCCATGTGAAACAATTGAAGACTATATGAAATACCTACACTAAACTTTCCAAATTCTTATTGCCAGATGTGTGGAAACAGTGAATACAATGGCAGAGGTGTGTTTCACTGTAGGGACAGGTACTACATACCAGCTTTACACATGTTGGGAATACAAACAATACTGTACAGACAGCATATGTGTGCACACACTCTAAATGTGTTGGAGCTGAAGTATGACCAGCACACAGGATACACCCTCGTGGATTATATCCTTGCTATGAATGTCACACAATGTCATGTGCTATCTGACATGTCCATGACATGTAGTGGGCTGACTGCAACATTGCTCAACTACCCTGCAAAATATGTCTCACATCCCATACATACCACCCTTTGTCTGCATAACCCTGTCCTCAGTGGAGCATATGACATCTATGGGTGCATGTCATATGGGATGACACTAACATGTGAAATAAGATGACCATCACAACCATTGGACAGAACATGTGTACACATGGCCATGGAGGATGGCCAGAGACATGAAGCAACACACACAGTAGAAGTGATGTACATGTGTGTACACCCTGTTGTACATTGGCTCGACACAATACAACTATGGACTTTGTGTAATGGTGATATTGCAGATGTGAAACACTAAACATTATACAGGCCTGTGCATGGCTTGTGTAGGCATAACATGAAACAACCACATAACATGTCTTGAACATCTTGAGTGTGTCACAACATGAAAGCATTCAACTATATAGTATCCAAATACATACATGTGTTGCACAACATACACATACAACCACATCAGGCCACAGATACAGTACATTCACCTTGCTGGTGTCAGACATCACTATCATGCCTGCTCCTCATGTGTGTGAGGTACACAGATAGCATGTGGGACATAGAGTACTGCTAAGTTAGCCATGTGTGGGCATAGTTGTCAGGCATCAGTAATATGATTGCAGATGTGCAGGGGTGTCATCCTTCTGTGACCTGTGTCACACATTCCACATTAAGGTTTAGTGTGTATAAACTTCAGTGACGTGGGTCACATTCCACATTAGATATGTATTGTATGTGAACATAGTCACGGCTATGAACTGTGTCAGTAGCTCACACTGTATAGCAATTGTGAAGCCACACAATGCCCTGCAATGGCTATGCACATCAGCTCAATGTGCAGTATGTCCCTGCATATTTGTAGGGTAGACAGACAACATTGCATCAGCTGAAGGCCCATGTTAGTATACCACATCCCTGCATTCCTGCATTGGGACACCATTACCGTACTGTAGATTGGAAAGGACACCATTGTGTTACACATGTATGCATGTCATTCAACATGTCAGCAGAAGACATGACATACTACATGTGATTGGTAAGGTCATACGCCACACAGCAGGCTGGTGTACTGTAAACCTGTGCTGGTCTGTGGTACCATTGCAAAGAAGGGACAGCCATGTCAAATGTGTGTATAGCCACATGCATAATGTCTAGAGTCAGCTCAGGAGTAGGCAGAATAATGTTGTACAGACATGCACTGCTTTGGGGGAGATATGCAACCTAGGGCTCAGGCAAACATAGTATGCAGTCGACATACCCTACTGCTCATGTCCTCACACATAGGGGCAGTGGCCAACACAAAGCATCAGTGGCAGATGTACAAAGGTCAGCGATGGTCTGTTAACATGTGGTGTATTTTGCACACACCATGGCAGTGCAGTGCAATTGTGAAAAGTGCATGCATTGTGTTGCAGGTATGGGGCATAGGCTACTAACACAAATGGTGCAATACAGGTATGTATGCTAACCACCACTATAATTGTGTAAGGTGCATGCCGTCTGCTATAACACATGCATGCAGTTGTGTGCAACTCAGGGATGTATGCTAACTACCACTATAATTGTCTAAGCTGAAACTATAATTATCTAAGCTGAATGCCATCTGCCATATCACCTACATGTAGCGTGTGTGTCTGTGTGTCTGTGTGTGTCTGTGTGTGTGTGTGTGTGTGTGTGTGTGTGTGTGTGTGTGTGTGTGTGTGTGTCTGTCTGTCTGGTATAACTTGTAATGTACAGTTCTTGTCTTCCCCTCACAGGTGTTGATGTAGGTGCGTTGCCCTCCTGCAGTCTATCTGATGTTAGTGTCCCCACAGACTCTAGCAGTGATGATGATAGTATGATTGAAGCACAGGCAGGGTTGTCAGGGGCTGAATCTGTGCCATTGGTTGCCAAATGTTTGTACAGCCACATGCACAATGTCTAGACTCAGCTCAGGGATAGGCGGAATAATGTTGTGCAGACATGCACTGCTTTGGGGGAGATATGCAAGCTAGGGCTCAGACAAACATAGTATGCAGTCGACATACCCTACTGCTCATGTCCTCACATATAGGAGTGATGGCCAACACAAAGCATCAGTGGCAGATGTACAAAGGTCAGCGATGGTCTGTTAACGTGGTGTATTTTGCACACACCATGGCAGTGCGGCACAACTGTGAAAAGTGCATGCATTGTGTTACAGGTATGGGGCATAGGCTACTAACACAAATGGTGCAATACAGGTATGTATGCTAACCACCACTATAATTGCGTAAGGTGCATGCCGTCTGCTATAACACATGCATGCAGTTGTGTGCAACTCAGGGATGTATGCTAACTACCACTATAATTGTCTAAGCTGAATGCCATCTGCCATATCACTTGCATGTAGCATGTGTGTGTGTGTGTGTGTGTGTGTGTGTGTGTGTGTGTGTGTGTGTGTGTGTCTGGTATAACTTGTAATGTACAGTTCTTGTCTTCCCCTCACAGGTGTGCTGTGCTGCCCTCCTGCGGTCTATCTGATGTTAGTGTCCCCACAGACTCTAGCAGTGATGATGATAGTATGATTGAAGCACAAGCAGGGTTGTCAGGGGCTGAATCTGTGCCATTGGTTGCCATTCCATCTGTCTCCCCATCATCCTCGCATACAGTTCCCCTGCCTACACATACTCCATCACCACTGGCCATAGAGGAAGGACAGTTGGCAGGTGGTAGCATGGAACAGGAAGTGTGTAGACACTGGAAGGTGTGCCTGCACACCATGATCCCAGTCAGCTGACTGGTGATGTCCCACACAGGCATGTGCCCAGCACTGCTCGTATTAGGACCACTGGCCAACATGCCAATGCGAGACAAAGCACATCAGCTGGAGTCACCAGACGCATGTTTCAGGCTGTAATGGAGGCACAGGCATGTGCTGAATGGCACAACAGAGAAGGTCTGAGGCTTCAGAGGGCTGCTGTCCATTCATTAACTGACAACATCCAGGCACTTGCAAATGCTCACCATCATCTTGCAGATGTTTTGGATAGACGATTGGGTGACATGGTGGGAGTTCTTGACTGTGGCATGTCTGTGCTGGAACATCTGGTGGGAGTGAAGTGTCAGGCATGTGGACATAGGTCAGCTACATCACCTGTTGAAGGTATACTTGAACATGCTACTGCACATGCCTGCTCCCATAGTGGTGGTAGCAGCAGCAGTGCAGCTGGTGCTGTGCAGTCCACACCAGGACACCGCAGGCCACATGCACGTGGTCCTGGATGGTCCCAACAGGGACACAATTCCAGTAGACATGTGTCATCAGACAGTACCTAATCTGGACCTCTGCCTGGTAGTGCCCATGCAACCCCTGGCAGGCACAGGTCACATGACCGTGGCCAGACACCATGAACTGTGAAACCTGCCTTGTGCAGTCTGCAGCTGTCAATAATACGCCTGTGTAGGCCAGTCACATGCCAGACCTGTGTGCATGCATACACACACACCAGAACAAATGTAGGGCACCTCAACACACACACACGCATAACATCCACACATGCCCAATCATATCACAGGCCCTAGCACACACACATGATGTCATCCAAAGGTGCAGCCTAGGCCTCTGGCAAACATTATCACCCACTGCATAAGATAATGCCTGTGCTGCATCCCTGTCATCCACACCATTGGTTCAAGGACATGCTCATATGGTCTGATGCACAGGGTGAACATACTAGGTATACAATTGTAGATTAATATTGTTGAGTAGTGTTTACAGGCAGCAGACATACCACTTATTATAGTTTTAGAATGCATTTTGTACATTTGACAGTATGTATCATGTGTAATAACACTAACAATATGTTGATCTTGATGTTCTGCCTTCCTCTTTCAGGTGTAGTTACATGTGCCGGGGATGTCGGTGTTTGCGGTTTGTGTCCCCTATGTACATGTTGACTACCCACAGGTCAGTATGACAATACCTGCATGAACTTTGTAGCTTCCACATCACAGTTATATTTTCCCATGTTTCAATTATGTTTACTTTTCTAATGATCCAAGAGCATGATAGCTGTGTAGTAAGCTACTGTGTTCAGAGCCGTCACATCCATACTGGGTGACATCACAGGTATTGTTATCTGGAGTGGGGAGGAGGTAAAAGAGTGGTATGTTGGATGACAAGGGTAAAGGCCAGTGGAAATAGTGGCTTCTCATTGGGAAGCAGTAATATCCACTGCCATGACAGCATGCAAACACAGACACACCCACACACTCAGGGATTCACAGACACAGTAACACACACCCTTACACACACACACACACACACACACACACACACACACACACACACACACACACACACACAGTTGCCAGTGTTCGGATTAGAACCCCTTCCTATGTGCATATCATCATTACAGTACTACACAATTACAAGATGCGCCACAGCGATTACACATGTACAGGTAGTTGGAATGGCCTAAGATCGACGACATTGACAAGGATACTACAGTGCAGTGAGTGTATGTGGGGAGGGGGTCCATCAGTAGGGTATGTAACAACAGGTCACACCTCAGGGTGTACATGTTAACAGGCGGTTAGAATGCCCATCTACATTGATGATATCAACAGGGATGCTAGATTGCATTGAGTGGATTGGGGGAGGGGGCATTAACATTTCACTATGGTAAAATTCAGCCTCACTCCAGGGACTGGACAGCCATAGACGCGGGCAGCCATAGACACACACACACACACACACACACACACACACACACACACACACACTCACACTCACACACAGACACACACACTGTGGCATTCACAAAGATATACACCTATGTCACACACATACAGACACTTTACATGTGTAAGTTTCAACCACCTGCCTATGCCTTTCTTTCTACACTTCACTCTGTACTGGTGTCAACAACAGTGTTCAGGAGAGTGATAACATGTGGGATGTATTCCGAACCATACGTGACATATATGGACACACAAACACACACACATACACATATACCCACACGTGCAAGTACTGTGAATCAAACACCCGCCTATCTCATAATAGGTGTTACAGAAGTACAGCACTATCGCATCTGGTACAAAGCTTACTGACTCTTTCCTTTGCCAGCTGTGATGACATATGCACAATATATGCACAGGGGAGGTATTACTGTTATAGGTGTCATGAGGTTTGCCTTCAGTGTCACCCTTACAGCATTCTACATTGTTTGTCTTCCACTTCAATTAACAAAACCTGACCTTAGCAGTTACACGGGTTATTGTAGGACTGGTTGTAACACACCAGTGAGCTGTCCTCAGTAATCATTCATCTGCAAAGAAGCCCCACCACTTAGTAGTCATGTACATCTTTCCATACCTCATGTACGGCTTACTGTACTTGGAGCATATCACCATATACAGTTGGCAATGTTGAGGCTGTATTACAGCAGCATGATGCACCTCATTGGCCCTCTTCAAAAGGAACCTTGATGATTGGATGGGAGATAGGAAATTCACCCCAGGGATCATGTCAGTCACCGTGCTAGACAGGGGTCCAGAGAAGTAAATAATGTGGGTAGACATATCCAGGGAATTGTTATGGCTAGGCTTGCATAGGCCCTAGGGCCGATAGCCTAGTACCAACCTATGAACCTATGAACCTATAAGACAACAGTCACCTTCAGACATCAGACACTGCACACACATGGAATCTACACAAACATCAATACATGTACAAATGTGCGGTCTACATCAGTAAGTGCACTAGCAGGTCAAGAGGATACATTCCACACCATCCCCACACCATGTGTGAAACATAGCCAAGCATTACACCATAATGGATGTTGTATTCATGTACTGGTAGGACACCACCACCTTCACCGAGTAGCCAAGTGTACATATATGACAACAGTACATATCAGCAAGACACATACAGCATTATTCTATGTCATGCTCCTACAAACTGTTACTTGACAGTGCCATGCTGAAGCTAGGGCACTGTAATGGTCAACAGTAAGCACATCATATTTGCCACACATACCTCATGTTTACTGGAAGAATGCCAGCAATATGCTCTGTTAGAGCTAGACAGTACACTCATTCAAGCATGTGCGAGGTCTGGGGCTTGTAAACAGCTCACCCCAGCATGTACTGGCTATTGTGGTACTAAGACTAATGTCCAGACAACACACAGCATGCATGGTTTGCAATTGTTGACATGGGGTATATGTAGGAGCTTTGGCCACACATGGCTGTACATGTCATGAACATATCACCTGTGACTACTCAGGAACATACAGAGCAGAGCTGGATTTCCCCTGAGTCTGTCAATACAGGCCTTGTGTAGGTCCTATGATCCTGTTATTTGGGTATGTTTGTAGGTGTTGCATTAGGTGGACATGTCTAAAGACATACATGCCACATGGGGTGTTGTATGATGTGATAGGTGTCGTGGTTGACCAGTAGAGAGGAAATATTACTTCTGTTAACATAGATATCAAACCTTATGTACTGTTAGCATGCTATCTGCCATGTGCATGTGTGTAATGACTGTAGCCACCTGTATGTAGAAAGGATAACGAAAGCTATGGTAATGTCATTTATGTTGTATGAGTGTGGGATGTACATATCCAGGGCAGGTACAGTTAGGTCATATCCAACCATGAGGGTGTTGTTTACTGGTGTACAGCAACAGTTGACTGTGTTAATGTTGACAACATCCGAGGGACCCTGGTAAGTGTATAACTGAGCTGGTTACAAACAGTGGTATTATTGTATTGCATAACACATTATGCAGCTGTGTCTGTATATGGGTACTTTGCACAGTTGATGTAGGCCTAGATACAGTCCAACAATCAAGGATTATCTGGTGGTCTACCATACTATGTCATACCACATATGGATGTGTGTTGGTAGTCTGGGGACAAGGTGGTGGATGTATATGAGGATACAACTTAGAATGCAGCATTTGCCACTGTCACCTGTACATGACTCATCTGTGATGCGTTATGTCAGAGTAGTGGTCTTTACATGTGAGTAGCCTTTATGAATATGTGTACAACACCACCTGGAATGGTCCATACCACTGTTATGGCCCACATGTCTGGATCTGAGTTATATGGTGGTAGTGCAATTGTGCACTACAGAGCCTTCAGCCAGGTGTTCCTCACTGCACCGATGTCAGTATTCCCCAATGTAGGTTCTACATTGAGCACATGGATTACTAAAGCCACACATCTAGCACTGGTTAGCATAAACATCCAATGCAATTGTCTTGTAGGTGTCAGGTTGTTACTTCTGGGTGTAGGACATTTGCCTTGGAATGTGGTTATATGGGTAAATGCGACCTAGGTATTATCCACACACACATGAAGCATGGATGCATGTGCTCTGTGTTGAAGACTTGTCATTTAGTCATGACAGCCCTGAATGACAGACACTGGACAAACTCATAATAACAGCAGGACATTGGTTTATTGTTTTGGTCTAGCAGTTGCCACTCATACCATGACATCACTGCGAGTGGCAGTAATGTGCTTGGTAGCAAATGCCTCATGTAAAGTGACGGACAGCAGCAGAAATTGTGTATATGACCAATGTGAGATATACTTAGGGTAGCAGTCCTGCTAATAATGACAGCTACTAACACAGCCGGGAGAGGTAATCTTGACACCTGCATCTCAGTACCATTACACAATGTGGCTCACACATTATGCTTGTACATGCCACTGTTCCACATAAAATGCTAATGTCCACAACCTGCTATCAATGTATGCCTTTCAGGGCAGCAAGGTGTGTGACACATGCTGTAGGTAGCATCCCCCTGTGTATCCCAGGTAACCTATTGTCTGTCACATCCACAAATGCATGAATGTGTATACTTAATATATATATGTCAGTACTTCATGTACATGTATGCATGTGTATCACACAGCACAGACACAGATATATCATTTGCAGGCCACATACAGGTATCAGGTAGTAAACCAGTAGAATGTGCATATATACTGACAGGTAAGATGTACATAGCTGTAAACCTGTGTGTTTACAATAGGAGTCCATTACAATGTGTTCTGTACATGTAAGTGTATGAGCATGCACACTGTGTCCTTCTGTGGTTAGAATCGGAGTGCATCACAAACTGCCCTGTGCTACTAAGTGTATGAGCCTACCTTCTGCTACCTTGTGTAATTTGAGTCAGTGCATCCAACAAGCCCTTTGTTACTAAGTGTATGAGCATTCTCAGTATAACCTTGTGTAGTTGTAGTCATAGTGTATACCAAACGTCCCAGTGCTACTAAGTGCATGAACATGCACATTGTAACCCTGTATAGTGATAGTAGTTGTCCATTCCACAGATGGCCATACTCCAGTTCAGGTTCCTGTTCTGTTACAACTATACCTCTCAGGCCTACCTGCAGATGATGTGTCCTGTTTGTGCATACAGGTTGTAATGGACACCTACTTTAAACACACAGGTTCACAGCTATGTACTTCATGACTGTCAGTCTCCCTGTTGTTGTCCTCAATCTTAGAAGGGCAGTCTAACTGCCTTGGAATGTGTAATCTCTGTGGCACATCTCGTAACTGCGTAGTACTGTAATAGTGATCTGTTGATAGGCAGGAGATCTGATCCCACCACTGGCAACTGTGTGCATGTGTGTGTGACAGCAAATGCCTGAGGGTGTGTGTCAGCAAATGGCTGAGTGTGCTTGTGTGTGTGTATTTGTGTCTGCATCCTGTCATGACAGCGAGTTTTTCTGCATTCCAAAGAGATACCTCCTTTTGCACTGGCCTTTATCCTTGTCAACTGCTACACCTCTCTCTTCCCCCTCCCCAATGCAAGTAATCAGTCCTGTGATGTCACCCAGCTCAGAAGTGGAATCAGAGTAAGTGTAATTGTATGTGTTCTGTGGCACATACCCCAACTGCATACCACTGTACTAGTTACCTTTACATAGGCAAGATGTGTATGCACAATACTGGCAAATGTGAGCGTGTTTGTGTGTGTGACTATCCTATAGCCAGGCATACACATGTGTAATGTCTTTTAGCACACCATGGTAGCCATCTGTGGTGACCGGTGTCTACAAAGTATTACATAGTTAGCAATGGTAAAGAATACACAGTCAAGCACGACTACAGTTGGGTATGTTATTTTCCTGTGCACTGTCAAGCAGTGACACCGAAGTGGTCGCTGGGGTTTAAGTCCATACCCATCATTCCCCCACCCTAACTCCTCAATCCCCAGGGTAGATTACATTAGCCATCACTCCCCACCCCAAACTCCACATACACAACAGCCATCCCTTCTCTGGTGAACTGCTTAAGATTTAAATGTTATAACATAAGAGATGCCTCTGTTTTGTGTACACGTCAGTTCCTTTGGAACCCTTCTGTGTCACAAAGGGTGTTCAGACATGTGTGTGTTTATATGTGTATATATATATATATATATATATATATATATATATATATATATATATATATATATATAGCTATAGCTGTGTCTGTGTATATGTATATATATATATATATATATATATATATATATATATATATATATATATATATATGTGTGTGTGTGTGTGTGTGTGTGTGTGTGTGTGTGTGTACACATCCTGTAGGTGCATATATATATATATATATATATATATATATATATATATATATATATATATATTTATTTATTATTTATTTTACATTTGTTAACCGGGCTAGTCCAACTGGATACATGTCCATTTTCAGTGGAGGCCCGAGGAGAAAAGCTCCGCTATCTACTACATGATAATTAACAGTATATTGTCAAATACATACACATATTCAACCCACGACAGACAGTATAATACACAATATAAGGAATAGGCATGGAGAAAAAGTACACAGTGTAAAGGATATGCAAGCATGCACAATACTTAGGACATTTGAATGACAATAAGAGGAAGGTTAAAGGGATAGTGCTTTAAATTGAGTAATAGAATGGATAGAGTAATATAGATTATAATAGGATGTTACAAGTAGGCAATATAAAGTAGATTAGGGAAAAGTTGCTAGATAAGTGAGGGCTTATCTTAGTAGTATAGGAAATACTAAAAGCATAAAGCTGGAAGAAAGAAAGATGTGTGCATGGGAGATGGCGGACAGGATGATCAGCTTGGATAGTCATAGGAGCATAGCCAGTGGTTGGCTAGGTAGTGTTTTAGTTTAGTTTTAAATATTGAGACGGAGGTTTGGGATGTCAGGTTGGGAGGAAGTAGGTTCCATATTTTACCAATTGAGTTGGAGAACATAGATTCTCCTGCAGTATTCCTAGATTGAGAGGTTTGAATTAGTATTTTGCTAGATGAGCGAAGGTTTTTTAGGTTGTTATAGGGCTTGATAAGGGTGGAGAACATAGGAGTATTGCCAGGGTGGTGAAGGGCTTTCTGGGCTATAGAGAGCTGATAGTATAGAATTAGGTGAGGTAGCTCTAGCCATCCTAGGTGGCGGAGGTTTTTGCAGTGGTGTGTTTTATATGGGGAGGATGTGGCAAATCTGGCAATGTTATTATAGGCTGACGTAAGTTTATTTATGTTATATTTGGATAGGTTTGTGTATATAGGGGAAGCATAAAGTAGTGTAGAGATGAAATGCGTTCTGGCTATGGTAGTTCTTGCTTCTGTAGTAAGGAAGGATTTGATTCTATAAAGTGAACCTAGTTTTCTATTAGTTGTTTTTATGGTTGAGTTGATATGAAAGTCAAATTTGAGTTGGTTGTCAATAGTTATGCCTAGGAGTTTGGTTGTTTGGTCTGGGGAGATAAGGGTGCCATTGTTAGATGTAAGAGAGAAGTTAATAGGGGGGGGTTGGTGTGTAGGTTGGAAGAGAAGCAGTTTAGTTTTCTTAGGGTTTAGAAGTAAGCAGTGATTAGAGAACCATTGCTCTATGGTAGTAAAAGTTTTTTGGGTAAGGTATTGTAAGTCATTTTGGTTGGAGGCAGAACAAATGATGGTAGTATCGTCAGCGTATTGAATACAAGTAGATAGTGGGGTGACATGGTGTAGGTCATTGATAAAGATGGAAAATAGAAGGGGACCTAGGATGGAGCCCTGAGGAACACCTAGGGAGGTTGGTAGGAGCTCTGAAAGATTGTTGTTCCCTAGCACTGCTTGTTTCCTATTTTGAAGGTAGGAAGTAAACCAGTTAAGTGCAATACAATCGAGAGAAAGGGATTTTAGGCGATGCAGGAGTAGTTGGTCGTTCACCATGTCAAAAGCTTTAGATAGGTCTACAAAGAAAGCTGATGAAGGAAGATTGTTGTTTCGGTTGTAGTTAATGGAATCGATAAAGGATAGTAAGGCTGTGGTGGTACTATGGTAGGGACGAAATCCATGTTGGCAGTTTGCTAGCAGATTATTTTGAAGGAGGTGATTGAGTAGTTGTTTATGGATGCATTTCTCCATTATTTTTGCAATGGGAGATAGAAGCGCAATTGGGCGGTAGTTTGAGTATTCAAAGGAATCCCCACCTTTGAAGAGTGGGATGATGTGGGAGATTTTCCAGAGTGAAGGTATGGTACTTTCTTTTATGGTTCTGTTAATTAGTATAGAGATTGGGTAGGCAACTGCTTTAGCTCCTAGCTGGAGATATTCTGCTGGGATTTTGTCGGCTGAGGGAGTGGAAGGTTTAAGTTTTTGAAGTAGGTATAGAATATATGATGTGGGTATAGGTTTGAGATGAAATGGTGGTGGGGTGCAGTTAGGGGTGCCTAGCAAAGCAGGGTCAGGGCTTTGCTGGTTGGCTAGATTGAGTATTGTTGAGGTGCAGAAGTTATTAAAGGCATTAGCAGTATTTAAGGGTGAGTCAGGGTGGGAGCCTATAGGGCTAGGAGTTTCTACTTTGCCGGGGGATAGTAGTGAGTTTATTGTATTCCAGAATTTCTTTGGCTGGTGTTGGGAGGAACTTTGTAGCTGGATGTAAAAATCTTTTTTATCGTGTAGGATGGCTAGTTTAGTCAGGTTTCTTTTTTGTTTGTAATTAAGGTGGTCAAGTGAGTTTTTAGTGGTACGCCATTTAGTCCAGGCTTTGTTTCTACTAATCATAAGTTGTTTAGTGTTTGTTGTAAGCCATTTTGCAGTTCTAGATTTCATGCGATAGAGCGCATGGGGCATGATGATCAAGAATGGTAAGGAAGGTGTGGTTGAAGTGGTTAACAGCGTCGTCTAATGGCAGGGTTTGCAAAGGAGACCAGTTGACTAGGTTAAGATCATATTGAAACTGATGGGGGTCAAAGACTTTTTTGTTACGACATAATCGGATAAGAGGAGGTTTTGCTAAATTTGTTTTGTGTCTAATGATGTATGTTAGTGAGTGGTCACTAAGGTCATCTGGTAGGGTTCCTGTAGTGTATTTTTGCTGGGGACTATTTATTAGGATCCAGTCTAGTATGGTTTCTTTATTGTTTGTTTTATTTGTTCTAGTTGTTGAATTAATGGTTTGATGGAAACCATATAGGTTAATATGGGTAGATGGATTTGTTTGTTTACATGTGTTCCAATCAATGTTAAAGTCGCCTAATAATATAGTTTCTTGAGGGAGAGATATTGAGAACCAGTTCAGTAGGCTTTCTAATACAGGAGGATTGTTGCCTGGGGGAAGGTAAGCGCAGATAATATTTATTGTTTTATGTGGGCTGAGGGAGAGTTTGGCTATAATAATGTCACTGTTAGTGTTATTTGGAGGGGTAGAGCTTGTTTTACATACTTCTAGTCCAGTTTTGTATAGAATGGCTACTCCGCCTCCTTTTTTCCTTGTACGGTCTTGTCTTAGGATGTTATAGCCAGGAGGAATAATTTCATTGTCTTTTGTAGTGGATTTAAGCCAGGTTTCAGAAAGGCAGAGGATGTCATATTTTTGGACTTCAAGTAGGGCATGAAGGTTTGGGATTTTGTTACAAATGCTGCGAATATTGAGATGAGCTATAGAGAGAGATTTGGAAGTTGGGTTGTGTGGTGAAGTCTTGGATTTTGTCAGTTGGGAATTAATGGGAGTTGCGAGGGTTTCAGGGCCTGGATTAGGGTGTATGTCACCATCTCTTAATGATAAACTTTGTTTGAGTGAGGGATCATAGAAGTCGATGTGCTTTGAGAGTATGAGAATTAGATATTTAATATGAGAGAGACGATGGTATTTTGGTTCCAGATAAGAGTTTTAGTATGTGGGACAGAGATATATAGTGTGTGTATTTGGGTGGATAGTTAGGGTGTGTTTGTTTGGAATGGTAAGTGTGGAGCTAAGAGGATGCTCATAGTAGGTTAAGATATAGGTGGTGGAGAGAGTAGTTAATATGGATAGTAGAAGGAATGGGTGGTATATATAGTTATGACAGTTGTACAGATGTAGACTTGTCTTTGTTGTTTCACAGAGCACAGTACATTCAAGGGTACTGTACATATGTACACAAAGTAACTGTCCCATTTGTTTTCAGTACTGTAGAATACCTGTAGTAAGATGTGCATTATAGACTCCATGCAACACGCATACAACCCAGATGGCTTAGTGGTATATCCAGTGACTTCAGTGTGCATGGTTCAGGGTTCAAGACCTGCAAACCTTGTTGATACTGTCAATTAGGACTGCATAAGGCAGTTATAAGCAGGTGTAAATGTGTTTTCATGACAGTAAGCAGCGGGTACACGCAGGTAACAGACATGTACAACTCGCAGTACACTTGAAATGCTCTTCTTTGGCAATCCTGCTGATATCACACACCTACAAATACACCTCTGGGAGTGCTGTAACCCAGTAATCTCCATGGTGCATGCTGTAACTGCATAATGCTGTAGTGTGTTAAACTAGATTGGTAGGTGTTCTAATCCCAGACAGGTCAACTGTGTGTCTGTCTGCCTGTGAAAGAAACAATGCTTTTAGAGTATGCACACTCTTTACAATTCACATACCCACCTTTTGCAATCCTGCTGATGTCAACCACCTAGAAATACACCTCTGGGACTGCTATAACCCAGTATTCTCCATAGTGTGTGCTGTAACTGCGTATTGCTGTAGAGTGATAAAATAGTTAGGTAGGGGTTCTATTCCAAGAGAGGTCAATTGTGTGTATTTCTGTCTTCCTGAGAAAATAACAATGTCTTTTAGAATATGCACACATTTTAAAATTCACATAACCATCTTTGGCAATCCTGCTGATGTCACCCACCTAGGAATACCCCTCTGGGACTTCTGTAACCCAGTAATCTCCATAGCACGTGCTGTAGTGTGATACACTAGTTAGGTAGGAGTTCTATTCCAAGACATGGCAGGTGTGTGCGTGTTTGACAGTCAGAGCCTGTGTGAGGTGGCTGTGGGTGTCCAACCACTGTACATGTTGGGGAATGGATTTTGTAGTTTTCCTATATGGTGTCCGTATTATATGTCACAATGTCCACCTCATGAGGAGTACAGATGTCAGCTAGCCAAGGGACTGTGTTGAGAAGCCATACCCCTTCATCTGGCAAAAGACCTGGTGAACAAAGTATGCAACCTTACTATTACCCGAAATACGTTCTGAACCCATGTGTCATATACAAACACACTTGCCTAGAATATCCCGCTATGTTGCTAGTACCCTGCACATTGATGACAGATAGTAGGCATAGTGTGATTGCAGTGGGCTGCAGAGGGCATGGCACCCTGTACAGCAGTACAATAGGCACATAATTGCAGACAATGTGCCTTCACAATGTTCCCTACTGGATGTCTGCAACATATGTGGTGCCATCAAATGTGATCCACAGAGGCCATACAATGCCTTACACATGTGCCCTGTATGGACAGATAGTACTGACACCAGGGAATACCTGTGTCATACTATCAATGCGGGTGCAGTGTCAGCCTGCTGTCTATAAGCAGGTCCTGCCACACCAGGCCAGTACTGGCATATCTGAGGGTAACAGTCTGTATACACAACATGTGCCAGCCAAACCAGGTACACTTGTACATGTCACTGTATATTATTGTGGGACATGCACATCCCATTTAATGCCCATGTCAAGGACTATCAAACACAGACATGGCATGCATAGCAAAGCTATGATCATACACAATGGTAACCTGGATGTCAGGACAGTTCATACAATACCCATCTGTGGGGGACATTGCAGACACTACACCCCTGTACCACACTGCACACCATTGTCGGGTGGTGTGATGCCAAGGATTACTCCTCACCCAGCCTTATACAGCTATCTTGCACAGCCAACCACTACACACCCATGAAGCAATGGACACATGCATGTCAGTACTGGCACCTTGTGTCTGCGTGTGGGGTATGATGCTCCCAACCACAGTCACACCAAGTATAACTCCCATTGGCATACTGACTGATGTCAGACACGTTCACATGCCCTAGCCCATAGAACCTCCAGATATCCTCTGTGGTGTATGTAGTACCTGTGCATTACTGTAGTGTGGCAAACTAAGTAGTTACAAAGTGTATTTGTGGGCCTGGTAAAGTGTGTCAATGTGAGTCCATTAGAGAGTGTGGTTGTGTTGACAATGACATCTCTTCATGTGGACAGCCATGTGTGCTACACGTAATGTATGTCTACTATATCTCTGTTGAAGATGTCACTCACTAGCACACATATATGTTCTTACAGCACACCAACATGTCAGCTTTGTTGCACATGGAGTAACTGCATGCACTTGTAATAGTAATGACTAGTCAGTCAGGGGTTTGAACTCCTGTACTGGCAGGTGTGTGACATATGATGCTTAGATTTTAGTCTCCAAGCCCTTCTCTGATGTACTTTGCCTCTGTCTGTCCATCCTACACACTCTCTGGTGGATGTGGAGTTGTACACCTGCTCAGCAGCAGCTTGTGTTTTGTAAGTGATGATCATGATCAGGTGATGGCCTCTGTACCTATTGCAGTCCTCCTCTAGCTGATTGCATGTGAAATAGCTGTGATGATGTTCCCATAGCCAATCGCATGGAAACACAGTACAATATCTAGAAACATAATGTTGGTGTTTGCCCATGACAGTCACTGTGAGTGGTACCTGGATCTGGTGTTTGGTAAACGGCATCACAGATGATATCTGGATCTTCCTCAAACAACATACACAGTGGGAAATAGCCTAAAGACAGGAAGGTGATGTGCCAGACATGACTACAGCATGTAAGTGTAGCTATGCTTCATTGAGACTACTACCAGTTTAACAAGTTGTGTGTGGTAATGGTTATTCTGCATGTTTTAAAACTGACAAGACAGTGCTCTGTTTGTGAGGGACCCCATCTGTAGGGTCATCTGTGGACTGGTCAGTGTGTAGAACCATTTGTTTCTTGTGTTACTCACTGAACACACATCTGTGAACTGCAGGAGTATAGTGTGAGGATTGCAGTCAGTACATGGTGATAGTGATGAGTCACTGCCATCGCATCCCTGATTGCACATATGTCACATGAAACAGTGGTATGACAGACACTGTCTGGGGTTCTCAGTGACATGCCAATAATGGGCCACTGTTTATAGCTGCAGTCACAAGTCTTCTACACTTTGTACAGATGTCATGCAGTATATATGCATGTGTTGTGCTCCCTCTGCAAATGTATACCATCTGTTGTGTTGGGTTGATGGTCGTATCTATGCATGCTGTTATAAGTAATCCTAAATGTTGTTGACTATTACTAAGTCATATCTGTGTTTAAACTGCAACACCATAATCTGTATGGGTTTCGAGGTTCCGGCAGAACCTCCTGTCCCACTTCAGCTGGTCATGGCACCGGGCACCAGCACATCTAAGGCCCAGCCTTGGACCTCCATCTCTGTTGACTCTGCACCACCTTCTGGTGGAACCGCCACTGAGGATGGGGCTTGTCCCCCCTGGGAGCAGGTCCAGACAGGAACATGTCTGCTGTCGTACAGTCCCAAATGTGGTGCGTAGGGGGCTCAATATGGGGTTTTGAGCCCAGATATGCCAGTTCAAGGGCAGAGTGTCACATTTACAGGGTGAGCCTGCCCCTCCTAGACAACCCCCAGCACTGCCACCTTTGTGGCTGTTTTGGTGCAGTGGTGGCTGCCCATGGCTGGGGACCTCCATTCCACTGTTTCTATCTGGGGCCCCATGGGCTTGTGACTGCCGAACATCCCTCCCCATCCAAGGTGTATCCCCCCACATGTCATATACTGACCCTGTATGCTGTCTTGTCTGTCATCCTACCCAACCTATCCTCCACGAGTACACCTACTCTCCTTCCCCCACTTCCCACTCTCACCCTACAGAAACAAAAGGCCAATCGGTTCCTAGAACATTTGCCCCATACATAGCTGTCCATTTCACACACGTGTCCACTGGATACATGTAACCCTTTTAATATGCATCACAACATACTCCAGTTGTCTTCACCCCTGCCTCTCAGGCACACGATCCTGGTATGCACATGACTCCTAAAGGTTCCAGGTACACGTGATGCAGACGATCCCATTGTAAACACAACACTACCGGTCCCTCTATGGTTACCCCATTTACCTTTTTCATGATGATGATGTTGTACACAGCACCTTGCAAGAGTACTGTTCTCACATAATGATTGGACAGGAACTGTTGTGTTAATGTAAATAAAATGCACAGAGTGATTTTTTTGGCCAATGTACAAATGTTTGCATGTATTAATGACACATGTCTGTCTGAGGGGGTCTTGATATTACATAGGACAACACCCCTACATAATACAGGCATTGCTGGTGTTTCCCTTTTCATTCCTTTGTAATGCTTTGTTTTCACATGGGATGTTCTTGATATATCTATATATATATATGTATGTATCTATATCTGGACATAAACACACACACACATACATCTACATGATGGAATACATTTCCTATATTGTTGAATTACTGCACTGGATGATATGTTTGTGATAAGATCCAATGTCTGTATATCTTCCATGGCTTAGTGGTAAATCACAATAGCTGTGTGTGCAGGGTCCTGGTTTTGAGCCTTGCAGAGGCCATTTATTTTGTTGCTGGGCAGAACAAGGCCATTGGATATGGAGTGATTAAGGCACATTAAAGCAGTTGTGAGCGGGTGTGCATAGGTTTGTGCGGAGCTAAGCAATGCTAACCTCCATTTACAGTTTCTTACACTCAGTTAGCCTCTACATTGCTTCACCAGTGAAATACTCGCATACTGGCAGCCAAACAGGCTTACACCCGCTTGCTCCCGCACTTGCAAATGCAGTTTGCATCTGACACTCACACCCCTGGGTGGGAGTGAGGACTACGATATTACCTTGTGATGCCTATTACATCGGATTACATGCCTACAGTATCGGGAATGGCTGCCCATTAGTCAAAAGCATGCCATTCGACTGTACGGAATCCATGGCCTGTCCAGAGTTTGATTCATAGTATTGGTGTGTTCCTCTTACAATCTGCACCTGTCTGGCTAATACATGGGAACTGTCACTCTTCAATACAAACAATTAATTGGGTTTTGTAACCCACATCTTTCAGCCAAGTCATGCTACTGCATACCTAATATTCTATCATCTTTCTAAAGCTGTCAGTGGAATATGTGCTTTCTGTCCCTATCAGACCTTTCATACGATTGGGGAAAAATACCAGCTGAATCAGGGACATGTCATAACATCAGGGACACATTTAAATTATTAGTGCTATTAACCTGACACATTGACAGACTCAGAGCATATGAATTCATACACATTTTCTGAGGTAAATGTTGTTTATAACTCTTACTTGTCATTATTCATTACATGTAATTCACCACTTTTCCTCCAAAAGTCACTAGTTTTAGGAGGGATTAAGTGGGACAGAGTTAAAAATTGAGTCGAAATTAGGGACGTCCCTGGAAATCGGGGACAGTTCAGAGATATGGTCCCTATTTGTCCCCCCAATGGTTTATGCCCTGTCCAGTGGATTTGCTCTTAGGGGTTGAGAGGTATGGGCATCAGCTATGCCCATTTCGGAATATTACTTACATCCCCGGGGTGGTCCTAATACGACTGTGCCAGCCAACACCTGCATGCCTAGGCCCATAATTGCATACCCATCGTTCCCCCACCTGCCCCTCCTCTACAGCACTCATCCTTACTGTGGGTGCAGTTGGGGTATAAACACACCACTACACACTGACCACTCTCCGCATGTCAGGACACATGTTGTACATTGTGTCGACCCATGGGTTATCAGGCTTGCACAACCTACTGGTCCGTGTACATCTACAGCCTGATTTGATGAATCATTACTGGGACTGACTCCGATGATCATTAATTTTTGGGTATCCCACAAGGGACATTGGTGGCTGTGTTTCAAGATTAGACCTGGCAGGTCTCTCCCACTGGTAGTATCCTGCTGGTGGTCTGAGAAGCAGTGGTGTGTTTACTTTTATTGTGTGTCTGTATGTCTCACCGGCCTAGCTGGGGGGTGGGGGGGTTGATGCTATGTGTTACACATTTGTTTATTGGACCCCTCACCCCCATATGAAAGACCTCTGAACATATGTAACTCGTAACTGCTGCATCATATCCTAGCTATATACATGTGTATATTTACAATCACATATACATTATATTTGTATATGTATGCATACATGTATATATTTATATATTGCTGTCTATATATATATATATATATATATATATATATATATATTTATTTATTTATTTTTATTTATCATTTGTTGACCGGGAAAGTCCGACTAGGTTCCACAGAGCCTGTTTTCAGCAGAGGCCCGGGGAGAAATGCTCCAGATGCATGTCTTTGGAATGTGGGAGGAAACCGGAGTACCCGGAGGAAACCCATGTGAACACAGGGAGAACATGCAAACTCCACACAGAAGGCACCCCAGCTGAGAATCGAACCGGTGAACCTCTTGCTGTGAGGCGACAACGTTAACCGCTGCACCACTGCGCCCATGTGTGTGTGTGTATATATATATATATATATATATATATATATATACATATATATATATATATATATATATATATATATATATATATATATATATATATATATATATATATATATATATATATATATATATATATATATATATATATATATATATATATATATATATATATATATATACATATATATAAAAAACAACATATGGGTCTATGGGTGTCTGCATATGTATATAACTATATGTGGGTATGTATATGTATTCTGTCTCTGCATGTATACATTTGTACTACAGAGAGGGAGAGGCTTATCTCTATGTCACTATGGGTAGATATACACACACATACCTCTACATATATACATTTACATCTGGTTATTCCATTCCTTGCCATATAGATTACACTTTGCTGCAGTGGGACTCGTAGTGGGTGCGGCTGGTGATGCATCTGCCCAATGAACACATTTGCTTACATCCCTGGGCTGTCCATATAGGCCCACATCAGCCAACACCTGCACACCTAGACCCATAAGCAGCTACCCATAGTTCTCCCACCCACACCTCCTCTACAGCACCCATTCTTACTCTGCGTCTTGGTCAGTTCTGGACACACCACTACACGCTGCCCACTCTCCACTTCACGGGACCCATTTCATACAGTTGTCTCAACCCATGGGTCATCAGGCTTTCGCACCCTTGTTTTCTGGGTATGTATACACCCCAGCCAGAATGTTCGGTTTATCACTTTCTTTTGGTCTTGCCAGTTTTGGGTTGTCCCACAAGGGACGCTCCTGTCTGTGTTCCAAAATTAGGATTCACGGGTGCATTGTATACCCCCCTGGTTGTATCCTGCCTGTGGTCTGGGGAGCAGACGACTCTTACATTGTTTGTGTGCATGTTTCCCATGTCCGGCTGGGGGTGGGTGGAAGGTCATGCTACGTGCTTCATGTTTCTTGCTTGGGCCCCTCACTTCCATTGGCATAGCCTGTGAACATATGTCATTCTTGTGTGCTGTTTCCTATCATAGCTGTATATCCGTGTGTATCTACGCACACACACACACACACACACACACACACACACACACATATATATATATATATATACATATATATATATATATATATATATATATATATATATATATATATATATATATATATTATATATATATATATATATATATATATATATATATATATATATATATATGTTCATAGGTTCATAGGTAGGTACTAGGCTATTAGCCCTAGGGCCTATATAAGCCTAGCCAAAAAGGTACCCTGGCTTTTGCCACCAAAGAAAATTATTTACCTGTGCCCCAGTCGAGCAGAGCCACAAAAGTGATCCCTGGGGTGAATTTCCTATTTCCCATCCAGTCATCAAGATTTTTCTTGAAGAATGCTAATGAGGAGCTCTGATTGACACAGATAGGTAGTCTGTTCCAGAGTATGGGAAGTCTCTGGGACAGGAATCTATCCCTCCAGCATGTTCTGTTTATGGTGGTGACAAGGTATAGGTCCCTAGAGCATGTAGCTCAGAGGAATTGGGGTTTCTTTAAGTGGAGCATGTCCAACAGCTCTGGATTTGACATAGCTTTGTATGTTAGGCAGAGATCGCCTCTGAGTAGGCGATATGTGACAGAGAAAACTGGAGTTTTCTGAGACAGTCTGCGTAGGGCATCTGTTTGAGGCCAATAATCCTCTTTGTGAGGTATTTATGTGGCCTTTCCAGTTGTTTGTCTTGTGAGGTACATATCAAAAGGGGCATTGTACTTTATAATGGGTCTAATGAGTGATGAGTGGAGAGGAACAATGACCTCTTTTTTCCTGGATGAGAAACCTTTTGTGATGAGGTGTGCCACGTAGAAGGATTTCCTGACTACTGTGGTGATGTGTTTATCAAAGGAGAGACTACTGTCCATCTGTGTCCCAAGGTTTCTTATCACACTTTCTGTATTAAGTAGACTACCACTTATGTGGTAGTTCATGGGTAGAGAGTTTTTACCAAAGGGGATGACAATACCCTTTTTGACACTGAGCTTCAGGCCATGGCTTTGACACCAAGGAATCTGTCTCAGTGAGGTACTTTTGTAGGATGTCCACATCATTAGGAGATTCGATTATGGCTCCTAGTTTGCAGTCATCTGTGATCTTTGTTAGCTAAAGACCTTCTGTTTTAGCCTGTACTTCATAGAAGTAGATGCCAAACAGGAGAGGACCTAGGAATGAACCCTGTGATACTCCACTTGTCACTGGTCTGAAGTTGGATTTAGAGTCTGCTACTTTCACAGTGTGGGTTTGGTCAGTGAGCCAGTTGGCAACCCATCTTGTGACATAGGGATTTATACCTAGTTTAGTGAGTTTGTCTATAATTCCAGAGTGGGGGATGGTGTTGAAAGCCTTGGTGAGATCTATATAGGCTGTGTGTACCATCTTACCCACATCTACAGCTTTGGTGACCGCTTCAAAGAAGTTAGTCAGGTTTAGGAGACATGATCTGCCTTTTACAAACCCGAACTGGGTTGGGTCCAGAGTTTGGAGATTACCAATATCATTGTTTATAAGTTCCATGATGATACGCTCCATAGCCTTGCATACCAGGCTCGTCAGGCTAATGGTGTGGTAGTTCCCGGGGTCCATGGTGGCTCCCCGTTTGTGGAGTGGGATAACCATTGCTGTGTGCCATTCAGTGGGCACAAAGCCTGAGGTGAGGCTATGATTGAACATGGTACTTAGGTGGGGTGCCAGTTCGTTCTGTAGTTCATGTAGATCACAGCCTGGGATGTTGTCCGGTCCCATGGATGCTGTGTTCTTGGCTTTGGATAGTGTGTTTTTTACCTGTGCAGCTGTGATTACAGGTACATTGCATTCTTCCGGTATAGAGATGGGCCCTTTAGGGGATGAGAAATGGGTAAAGTTATCACAGAACCTATCTGCCAAGATGTTGGCAATATCAGTTGGTTCTGTATATTTAGTGCCATTGTGCTGTAACTCAGAGCAGATCTGAGTGTTGCCATTAAGATTCTTGATATATCTATAGAATGCTTTGTGGCTGTCTTTAGAATCAGTGGTGATTTTGTTTTCATAACTAGCTTTGGAGGATTTTATGAGGGATCTCAGCTTCTTACTGAGGCTGAGCATGGAGTTTCTCCAGTCATGGGATTTTTCTCTTTTTTGCAACAGTTTCTTTCGTCTGTTGTAGAGTTTGCTTATAGCAGGGGACCACCAAATTGGCTTTCTTTTTTTGGAGGATAGCATCTTGGTTCTGTTAGGGATTGCACGATCCATGCATTTGTGTAAGTGCTTATAAAGTGCAATTGTATAGGATTCAGCAGTCATATCTCTACTGTCTGTCAGCATGGGTGTCATGAAGTTTTCCACTTCTGTCTTAAGGAGCGTGAAGTTGGCTTTGGAGAAATTTTTATGGTGGTTTCCCTAATGGGGGGGTGGGGCTGGGATGTTGATGTCTAGGGTGATTTGCTTGTGGACGGATCTGACCAACGAGGACTTGACCTCTGGTGTGGAACACTAGTTGCCCATGTTGGTAATGACCAGGTCTAGGATATTGCTGCTCCTGGGGGGGGTGTGGATAAGTTGATCCAAGGCATTAGAATTTATGAATTCCAGAAAACGTTGAGCACAAGAGTTGGTACATGAATACTTTTCCCAGTTAATGGTGGGGTAGTTGAAATCGTCCATTATTAGGGTGTTAGGTTGTACCCTAATATTTTCCAGTATATCAAGAAATGAGGAGTGGGAATCCTGGGGTATGGTGGGGGATCTGTAGCAAGCTACAATTTGCATTGCGGTCTTGCCCAGAGTTAGTTGCACTTGGATAATCTCAGATGCATTATGCTGAACAACTAGCCTGGAGGTGTGGATATCCTTAATGAATATTGACACGCCTCCACCTTTAGTGCTTCGGTCCAAGTTAGGTGATCGAAAGGTGTGGTATGAATTATAGCCTGGAAATACAGGAGTGCTCTCTGGAGCCTTGAACCAGGTCTCTGTCATTGCACAGATGTCGATGTTCTCCATTTTAAGGGGTGCCTCAAGTGAGTACATTTTGAAGTTTAGACTTCTAGCATTGAGTAGCATTACCCTCAGATTTTGCTTGCTTGTACCTGTTACAGTGGTGAATTTGTCATTTAAAACTTGCCTAAAAAAGGCACTATAGGGGTGGCAAGAGCCTTAGCCAGTATCTGGAATCCCAAGGGTGACAAGTGCAGGCCATCTCTGGCAAAGCATCTTGGTTTGTCGATCATGTCATCCCAGGGAGATAGATACTGGATCCCCTTAGAATGACACAAGAAGCTTAGCCAATTGTTGAAATCAATCATATATATATATATCTATATATATATATATATATATATATATATATATATATATAGATATGTGTGTGTGTGTGTGTCTGTAAAACAATGCATACCCCGCGCAAATGCACTTACACATGCTTACTAGTGTTTATCTATGCTTAAACCTGCTTACTAGTGCCTTATTCATTATGACATTGACACTTCACTCCAGTTAACTTTTAATTGTTATTTTGCAGGTTATACAGCAGACAGATGTCGCAATATGTTTATGTACAGATTTTCTGATGGTAAAAGGTATGTGATGCAGTGGGATTCGGAACGGGGATGTCTGTTCGTTAGACGGTTGCTCTAACCAATGCACTATTGCTGTGCTGCTTGATTTGCATATATACCCATATACCCATGGCTCCTGGTTCCCCAAACACCCACCCCAACACCTCCCTAGCACTGCAGTCATCCATTCTCCAGTTGGATTCGTGGTGTATCCACACCACTACACATTGGCCACTCCCTACTCCTATAGACCCATCTCTTCAGTTGACTCACTCCACGTATCCTCAGAACTCCCAAATTTTTAGTCCACAAACATTGATGACATGAGCGACCAAAAGGACACTATTCACAATTTTTGGGTTGTACCACATGGGACACACATGTGTTTATGTCAAGATTAGACTCTATACTTCATTACATCCTTACTCCCGTTAACATGACACTACAATAAATTAATAAGTATGACTATGTAGTAACGCACACGTTACACATGAGAGCCTAATTATGTACGTGTTCGGCATATTTCTTTTACAAATAGACCGGTTTAGTAATTGGCGTTGCCATAGCAGGCAGATCACAGGAATGATTCCATGTATGGGAAAGTCCTCACATTTGATTTTTTTCATCACAGCACTGACTTCGGACATTGTACACACTTTTGCATTTTAGCAGTTTAGTCCCTTCCCTCTTATGCACAACCTATTATTCTACCTACTGTCGAGGTTTGTAAGGGCACATTCATGTTATTTATGTCTGCAAATGGAATAAATGTGTTACAGAGAATGTACTTCTACATATTTATTCTGCAAGAGGTCTCGCTGACCTCCACGGGACGGTCCAATTAGAACCAGCCTATCCAACCCTGGCACGCCTGGCTCCATAATTTCATACCCATAGTTCCTCCACCCCAGCTGAGTTCAACATACACGTATACCATCCATTCTCCAGTTGTTATCGCAGTCATGACACACCTCCACACATTTCCCTCTCCCGAGCTTTAGGGACCCTACACGTATGTTGTCCCAACCCATGTATTCTCAGGCTCTCCCACGATTTAGTCCTTGAACATACCTGTCCTTGCTTTTGTAATGGTCGGATGGCGAAACAGCCTGTCAATTTTTGGGTAGTCCCACTAGGGACCACCCTCTGTGTGTAAAGTAGACTTAGCAGATCTACAATCTTACTCCCACTGGTAATATCCTGCCTGTGGTGTGAGTAGCAGTGCTTTGCTCACTCCTGCCCAGCTTGATATGACATACACTGACAGCGCTATATAATACTGGGGTTGCTGTTGATTCCCTTCTCATTCGTTTTGTATGCTTTATTGTTACGTCATTCTTTCTTCATATATATATATATATATATATATATATATATATATATATATATATATATATATATATAGGTTTACTATCAGATTTGCGACGTCCTTTCGAGCGTTGTATAGTCGAGCATAAGGTCGAAAAATCGAAGGCAGTATAATCGAGACGGTTTTACCATGGGTCAAGGTAGGTGTACAGTATAATACCCTACTACAAACATCCTCCCTACCTCGACCCATGGTAAAACCGTTCCTCGATTGATTTTACTGCCTTCGACATTTGTGTTTCACCGCTCATGCTCATACAACGCTCGACCGAAAGTGACGTTCGCAAATCTGATAGTAAACCATATATATATATATATATATATATATATATATATATATATATATATATATATATATGTGTATGTGTATATATATATATATATATATATATATATATATATATATATATATATCTATATATTATATATCTGTACATACTTATATACATTTCCTATGCTGGGCACAGCTTAGACCTGCACAAGCGCACTCAGACTTGCTTACTGATACTTATATATTTTTACTGCTGCTTATTTGTGCTTACACCTGCTTAATAGTGCCTTATTCATTATGACAGTGCCACTTTGCTTGAATGATATTTAAGTTAAATATCTCATGTGATACTCTTATGTTGGTTTTACAGCAAAACGACATTCATTTCACATGGAAAATGATATGTGCTATTGTTGGGCTCAAACTGTGAATGCCTGTTCGTTAGGCGGATGCTCTAAACACTACACTATTGACAGTTACATTGATTCGGCATGTTTTTCTCTGTTTGAATGAATATGATGTGTAAGCCACGCTCAGCAGAGGGCAACGGCGCTCAAACCTGCTGCACTTTGCTTACACCTTCGATATTGCAGCAATTCAAATGTATAATAGGGACACGGGGAATCTAATTGTGAAAGTTCTAGGGACAGGGCTCAACATTCCACTATGTGCTTGTGTGTTTACTACTTTGATTTTATTTCACTGTTCAAGGATACTCTTGTATGCTTAGCATACATTTCGGTATCCACAGACACTGAATTACTGACTTACTATTAGAGGCAGGCTCTACTAGTAGGCATAGTAGGTTTTGCAACTGTCGGGGCATGTTTACGCCTCCATAGTGTACTTGTACATGCCCCCTGCACTCGCACACGTTTCCTGTGCACGTCGTGGGTGTGGCAGTGCACCCTCATACATATTTATATGGCACTGCTGCACCATCTGTAGTGAGGACGCTCGGTTCAAGGCTAAAACCGTCCTTGTGCCGAGCTTCTTGAATCCCGGGGTGAGTCTTTACATACATATCTACAAATATTTCAGACTCTACTAGCATACCAATATACCAAACCAGTTTCTTCCATGACAAGTCCAGGCTGTTCTTACAAATGTCTAAACTAGTACTTGCTTTAATGTAATTAGGTAGTCTGTTCCGTGCATCAAATTTTCTCTCAAAGAATCAAATAGTACACGCTTAATTTCTATTGAATTTTTTGTATATATTGTCTGATGATTTTCTACTAATTTTGCTAACCCCAAACATCCCCAGAGGCAGTTGCCTCTAAATGACCTAATTACCTGAAAAAGATTTCCTCCAAAAAAAAGAGCCTATTTTAGTAAACTATGGAAGAAACTTTTAGATTTAGTTCTTAGTGAATAATTTCTCAGGAGTACATCCAAAGCATCATTTACCCTTGTCCTTGTTAACTTATGGAGATCCAATGATAATTATGGTAGTGGAAGTGCAGCACATTATGTTGTAAATACTGTATATAACAGTTTGTTTGGTTTTATTAATGACAATGCTTTTCTTATGTTTTACACTCTTTCTCACTTATATCTATGTTTAAACTGTTTGATTATGTATTATATTCTGTAATTATTCAACGCCTCATTTTAATGTTTATCACTACAATGTTTTTTTTTTTTTTCATTCTGGCTGTATGCATTGTTTCATTTTATTGAAAATAAAAGAATTATTGGGAAAAAAAAAAAAAAAAAAAAAAAAAAAAAAAAAAAAAAAAAAAGAAAAAGATTTCCTCTTAAATATCTAGAAACACTGTACAAGTTCAGATATTTTAGTTTTTCATAATTAGTTAAATTTTCACATCCTTAGATGCCCTTTGCATATTTGTGGGTTTCCAATCAGATTACCAAAGATGCATAATATCGAATGCGTCTTGGTCGAACTTGAAAGAATGAAAATGCAAAATAACGAAGTGGCTTTTAAGTGAATTCTTTCCCAGGGAAAGAATTTGCTTGGCTACTACCATTAGTTTTCCATTTTCGGCACCGTAGTATGATCTCAGAGTTGGTATATTTAGGTAGGGAGAGTATGGTGGGCAAAGCCCCCCCAATTTATGTATTATTTCATTTTTTTTTTTGGAACAGCTATTATTTTCCCTTGGAAAAAATTGCTGTTATGAGCTTTCCAGATTGTAAGCTTTCGCTTACATGGGTTTGATTATTCATCGTTCACTTTTTTAAGAGTTCGATGATATAATATAGACTCTATTTGTGCTGTACACTTTCCAGTTTACTCATGCTTATTTTCTTATAAGGTTTCCATATTGTTATTCTATACTCAAGTTTGGTTCTAATGTAACTAACGATGACTTCATCATTTCTGATTTCCAAGGCTTTATAAATCCATTTATACAACTTATAGTTCTATGACTATCATTAGCCAATTGGTTGAAATGATTAGAAAAACTCAAAGCTGGATCTACCCATAAACCCAGGCCCTAAAATAAAACTACAGTTTCAATCACTGTATGCTGTATTGAATATTCATATTTCATTGTATGCCCTCCAAATCTTATATACTTAGTTTTAGAGGTATTTATCAGCATATTGTTCTCCTGTGTCCAAATGATGAATTTAGTCAATTTATTTTGCAGCCATGCCCTATGTATGACATATGTAATCAGTTAACCAAATTTCAAGTCATCTGCATACAAACTGCAGAACACCTAAGATGAAAAAGATACATCCAAAAGATATAATCTAAACAAGTAAGGGCCTAGGACAGAGCCCTGTGGGATACCCTGACTGTAACCAAGAATTTTGCCTGTCCAATTGCTGTATGATACTTGTCTTGTCCTATTTGCAAGCCATGCAGCTTTCCATCTTATCAAGAGTACAGCAATACATAGCTGTACTAATTTATTGATCACTGTTTTGTATACAACCCTGTCAAATGCAGAAGTAAAATCTATATAAATTACATCACAGCTCAATTTTTTCATTCGTGGCTGTTACTATAGTGTTATAAAATGTCATGTTACAGGTGGTAATATAACTATTTCAACATCTGCAGGGTGATGTATGGTTTCAAGTCCTGACCTTTCCAGTTCTGACAATAATTTATCCAATTTTGCCTTCTCCTTATTTTTCCACAACATGAAAGTAAATTTAAGGGTCAGAATGACTGGATTTGTCCTACTTCCTCTCTCTTAAAGACAGGTCACCAAATCTTGAGGAATTTCACCATATTTTTATGATCTAGTAAATAATAGATAAAATGGTAGTAGTTCTGAAGTGTTCTCAGGTCATTATTACTAATTCCATCTCCTCCCTGTTCTTTGTTTGGATCCAGGTTGCATAGTTCTTTTTCAATATAATCTAATTTGATTTTAGTATCTGAGGTTACGTGGATGTCACTAGGGCAATTCATTAATCCCTTAGTGGAGCCAAACTGCTTTGCATAATATTTTGTAAATATAGCTATAATCTGTTGTTTCTGAGAAAAAAAATAGAATCTACATACACTTTATCAATTTGTATGTCTTTACTCCTTCCACATCTTATGTATCTATAAAATGACCTCCCTTTATGTTCAATATCTTTACATACCTTTTCTTCAAAATTTGCTTGCTCATCTTGTTTTTATGTAAATATATCCTCCTGACATTGAGTACCTAGATCCTGATGTTAAACACTTTTTTTTTACATTCACTTTCTCTTCCAAAGCATTCCACATTCCTTGTGTTTTTTCCACTGAACACATAACTCCAATTAGTTTTGCTTCAGAACAATCTGTTATTGATCTTCTGTGCATTAATTTAGATTTCAGTTTGGCAGAATTATCTAGGAATACATTAACTTTTATGACCCCATGATCACTGCACATTAATAGTTTTAAAATTTGACAGGAAGTAACAGTAATTTCTTTAGGAACACAAACAATTTCTTGTAAGTTCTGTTCCCTGGAAGCTTTTTTACATTCTGAAGCAATTGTTGTTCCTGAACATACATTGTGAATAATTAATTTATTAATGTTGAATCAAATCAATATTATTCTAGTGTGCTTCTGGTAAATTTACGTCCCCAGCCAGTAATAGTCTTCATACATGCAAGAAATATATGAATTCCTCTAGGGCATCATCACTTGACTTTGGTGATTATACACACACACACACATATATATATATATATATATATATATATATATATAGATATATAGATATATATATATATATATATATATATATATATATATATATATATATATATATATATATATATATACATACTGTTTTGTGCTTTCTTGCTTTTTTTTCTTTCCCTTTCTGAAGGTCGAACATCTGAAATTCGAGCATATGGCTTCAGCCATATGCATTTTGAGATTTCAGCCATTCGACCTTCTGAAGGGGAACCATATATGTATTCACTGGGTGTGAATGACCTGAGATGCACCTCCCTGGACTACATGAAAAGAGACATGGAGGAGCTCTCAGATTATGTGTCCCAGGCAGGTATGACCCTAGTCTTGAGCAGCATCCTACCATTACCCAGAATGATACCGCAGTACAAGCAGAAAATGATTGATTCAACAATTGGCTCAGTTTCTGTTGTTATTCTATGGGGATCCCGTATTTGTCTCCTTGGGATGACATGATTGACAGACCTCGATGCTTTGCTAGAGATGGCCTGCATCTGTCACCCCTGGGTTTCCGGATACTGGCTAAGGCTCTTGCCACCCCTATATTGCCTTTTTTAAGTGATATTCCAAAGACCAAATTACCACTGTAACAGCTATAAATAAATGCAATCTGGGGGTCATGCTGCTCAACACTTGCAGTCTAAATCTCAAGATGCACTTGATCGAAGCACTCCTCAAAATGGAGAACATCAACATCTGTGCAGTAATGGAGACCTGGAGTAAAGCAGCAAAAAGCACCCCTGAACTACCAGGCTATAACTTGTTCCACACCTTTCAGCCACAGAACATGGACCTAAGCTCCAAAGGTGGTGGTGTCTCCATATACATAAAGGATATTCACACCTCCAAACTAGTAGCCCAGCATAATGCATCTAAGATACTTGACGTACAACTAACATTGGTTATGACGGTAATTCAGGTCGTAGCCTGCTATAGGTCCCCAACCATGTCCCAATTCTCTCACTCCACATTCCTAAGCACCCTGGAAACTATTAGGGTCCAGCCCAACACTCTCATACTAGGTGACTTCAACTACCCCTCCATCAACTGGGAAAACTACTCATGCACCAACACACTGGCCCAATGCTTCATGTAATTCATCAGTTCCAATGCCCTGCACCAGCTCATTCTTACCGCCAATAGAGGAAGCAACATTTTTAACCTGGTTATTACTAACATGCGCAACAGTTGCTGTACACCAATAGTCAATTCCTCCCTGGTTAGATCCGACCATAAACTAATCACCATGGAAATCCACATCTCACCCACACACCCTGCAAAAGTAACCACCATGAAAAACTTCTCCAAAACTGACTTTGGACTCCTACAAACAGAGGTGGCTAACTTCACGGCACCCATGTCAATGAAAAACAGATGATTGACTGCTGAGTCATATACCAATGCACTGTACGAACACATACATAAATGTATGGAACTAGCCATAACCAACAGAACCAAGATGCTCTCCTTCAAACAAAAGAGGCCAATCTGGTGGTTATCTGCCATTAATAAACTCTACAACAGAAGGAAGAATCTGTTGCAGAAAAAGGTGAAGTCCCAAGACTGGAAAAACTCCCTTATTAGCCTCAACAAAAAGTTGAGATCCCTCATCAAAACCTCTAAAGCCAGCTATGAAAGCAGAATTGCAGCATTATCCAGGTTTACTCTGAGTTACTGTACAATGGTACCTTCTGTACTGAGACAACAGATATTGCCAACATACTGGCTGACAGATTCAGTGCCATCTTTACCACTATCTCCCCCCTAAAGGAACAATCACAATACTGGAGGAATGCCAGGCACCCTGCATTACTGCAGCACAGGTTAAAGCTGTATTGTCCAAGGCCAAGAATAGAGCTTCCATGGGACCTGACAATATCCCTGGATGTGTTCTACATGAACTACAAAGTGGACTGTCACCACATCTGTGTGTCCTATTCAATCTCAGCCTCACCTCAGGCTTTGTCCCTACCAAATGGTGCACTGCTACAGTCACCCCCTCCATAAAGGGGGAGCTACTACAGACCCTGGGAATTATCGCCCTATTAGCCTGACTAGTCTGATGTGTAAGGCTATGGAGCACATCATCATGGACCTAATTAACAAGGATATTGGAAATCTCCAAACTCTAGATTCCCATGCAGTTTAGTTTTGTGAAAGGTAAATCATGCCTGCTCAACCTGGTTGACTTCTTTGAATCAGTCACCAGAGCTGTGGATGAGGACAAGACAGTTCATACAGCCTACTTTGATCTGGCCAAGGCCTTTGGTACCATTTCACACTCAGGAATTATTGATAAACTCACCAAACTAGGCATCAACACCTATATCACTAGGTGGGTTGCAAACTGGCTCACAGATAGAACCCACAGTGTGAAAGAAGTGGACTCCAAGTCTGACTGCTGACCAGTCATGAGTGGAGTCCCACAGGGATTGGTCCTGGGTCCTCTCCTGTTTGGCATCTACTTTTCAGAAGTCCAGGCCAACATGGAGGAACTCTGGCTGACCAAGTTCACAGAAGACTGCAAGCTGGGAGCCATTATTAACTCCCTAAGTGATGTAGACATCCTACAGAAAGCCCTCACTGAGACTAATGACTGATGTCAAAACCACAGCCTTAGGCTTAATGATAAAAAAATGCGTCATCATCCCCTTTGGGAAAAACTCAATTCCCACTAATTACCACATCGATGGGAGCCCAATGGACACTGAAGGCATTATAAGAGATCTGGGGACAAAGGTTGACAGCAACCTCTCCTTCAACCACCACATTGCCACTGTGGTCAGAAAGTCGTTCATTGTGGCACATCTCATTACCAAGGGTTTGCATCCAGGAAGAAAGAGGTCATCATCTCTTTCTACTCTTCCCTCATTAGGCCAGTCATTGAGCATAATGCCCCATTTGGCATGTACCTCACTAGACACATGCAACAGCTGGAAAGGCCACAAAAGTACCTCACAAAGAGGATCCTAGGCCTTAAACACGTTTCCTACATAGACCGACTCAAAAATCTCCAGCTATTCTCTGTCTCAAATCGTCTACTAAGAGACAATCTCTGCTTGACTTACAAATCACGTATGACCCAGCTGTGTTAGAAATGCAACATCTAAAGAAATCCCAATCCCTCCGCACCACACACTACATAGACCTCAACCTCATTACCACAATCAACAGAACATACTGGAGGGACAGGTTCATAACCCAGAGACTGCCCATGCTCTGGAATAGACTTCCCATACATGTCAAGCAGAGCACCTCACTGGCCTTCTTCAAGAGAAATCTTGATTAGTGCATGGGAAATAGAAAGTTCCCCCTGGGGATCACTCCAGTGGCTCTATTTGATAGAGGCACTGGAAACTAATGACGAGCAGCACAATGCCAGGGCATTTCTATGGGCTAGGCTTGTAAAGGCTCCAGGGCCATTAGCCTAGTACACATCTATGAACCTATGATTTGGGATACAATGATGTGGGACTTTGATATTTTGAAACAGACCCATATATATATATATATATATATATATATATATATATATATATATATATATATATATGTGATGTGTGTGTGTGTGTGTGTGTGTGTGTGTGTGTGTGTGTGTGTGTGTGTGTGTGTGTGTGTGTATGTGTGTGTGTGTATACCATTTGGAATCTCAAAATACTGAAATGTCAAATTTCAGTATTTCGAGACCAAATTGTCAAATCTACAGTTGCAGGAAACTGCAGAATATAGAACTCAGAAATGTCAAACCCGTGGTACTGATAACGCGTTAGGTAAGTGGTATGTTTTTTAATGGTTTTGGGGAGGGTTTGTGTGTATGTGAGTGTGTTGTGGAGTGTTAGATGTGGGTTAGGGTAGGGAGGTAAGAGTGTGAGTGGGTCAGTGTTGAGAGTGATGGTGTTTGTATGTATGTGATATGTGTTTGTGCAAGAGGGATGTAGACTGTGGTGGTGGGTTTTCTGTCTTTCTGTGTTTAGTGCGGCTTTGGAGTTAGTATATATAAGTAGCAGGGGTGTATGGGGTGCAGCCCCCACATGGGGGGGTGCAGGGGGGCATGCCCCCCTGCTTATAGGAAGGGTAGGTGTGTGTGTTTGTTTTGTTGTGTTCATGTATGTTGTTTTGCTTTGTTGTAGTGTCGAGAAGTAGGTGTATTTGTGTTTGTATGTGTGATGTAGGGCAGGATTCACGAAGCCTCAGTGTAAGAGTTACAAGGCTTACACGGATGCTACAGTTAAACGGTGTGACGTCAGCATGCCATGCATATGCATGAGGGCATGCTGAATCACACCTAAGGTTAACACGGTCCGTGTAAGACAGTAGGGGGCATGTCCATAGGGCGAGCCCTGCAAACGGACACGCCCCCAGAAGAGTAAAAGTCCCGAAAGTAAACCCCCATGACAGAGTCCATGTAAATTTGAATAAACACAACACAACACATGCCCCCACAGACTATAAACATAAAATGTAAAAATGAACATGTTATATTTTTTTAATAAGTTTTAAAGATGTTTGCCCGTGAGTGCGCTCGTTTGCGCGGGCGTGCCCGGCGCTTAGCCACAGTTAGCAGTCAGTGGAAAAGCATATAAGAACTAAATATGCAAAGTAAGCCAAGAAGCAATAGCGTAGTGGTAGAGACGTTGGCTGAAGAGGAGGCAGTCATGGTTCGAGCCCCCACAACATCAATTTTTATTTTTAGTGAAATAAGCACAAAACAATTCCGACATATATGTACATATATAAAATTATATTTGATGTAAAATGTAATGAAATGGGCCATGTATTTTGAAGAAATGTGAGATAATAAAAAAAAAAAAAAAAAAATGTCAGATGTGCCTATAGCTGAGCTACACTCTAACAAGTGGAGTATATCTGCCCATAGGTGAGCAGTGTTTTAACAGGTGTAAAATGAGTGCCTGTAGGTGAGTAGTGGTTTAACAGGTGTAGAAGGAGTGGCCAGGGTTGAGCAGAATACCAACACGCTGAAACTGTGTGCCCATAACTGAGCTGAGCGTAATATGTGTGCTGACAGCCAAATGGCACGTAAGCCAGCGTGACCTGTTTGCGTGGAGCTGCGCATTGCTCCAACAAGCTAACCGACGGGCAACGTTGAGCAAGCTGTATCAAAACTGCCTTTACACAGACACACCTCCTAGCCTGTGTAGACAGTCATAAAATATAAAACGCAATGGCCAGGCTCGAACTCAGGATACCATGCACCATAGTCAAAGTACTGAGCCACTAAGCCATGACAGTCGCTCTTAGAAATGCAGTAATAGCATATATATAGGAATGAATGGAAAGAGGAGTATGACAAAGCAGGTTTTGTGAAGCTGATACAATTCCAAAATGGCCAATCACAGATAAGTGCGGGAAAAACAGCATATATAAGCCCCATAGGCGGGAATACACAGCATAACCGATTGTGGAACCGACTTGCAGTTAGGATGGCAGGTGTAGGAGAGGGTAGTTGCTTCCGAGCACAGAGATGGGGCATTGAGGAGTCCAAATATATGGTTTGGCTCCTCGTCCATGATCATGAGGCCCAACTCATGCAGGGCCAGGTCCTGTGGGGAGAATATAGGGCTGAGGCATGGGACCGGTTGGCACATGATCTCACCAGTGCCACAGGAATACCAAGGACTGGTGAACAGGTCCGTCACCACCATGCAGACCTGAAGAGACGGAAGCAGGAACAACTGAACCGTTAGATCCAGGAGGCCCGGCAAATGCCCAACGCCCCACTACTGAGTAAGTTACATGTAATTATTTATTTAAGAAATTTACCTAGCTGATATTATGGAGATGTGTATTTCAATATTACTTAATTTATATTGCAGCTGCAGGTGTCCGTTCTGCGAACTGTCGAGCCTATGCCAATAGGCTGGTGCGGTTCCGCCACCAGGCAGGTCAGTAATTCTCTCCCTGTAACTGTAAAAAAATATAAGTATGACAGCTTGCAAAAGGGTGCAGTGTAGTCACTTATTAATAAAAAGTGCAAGTAACAGTGTAAGAGAGTTTGCAAGTATTGTTTGATTACAAAAGTGTGATGCAGCTGTAATCCAAAAATAAAAATGAGACAAGTCTGAAATAAAGATGTTCCACCTGTAATATAATAGTACATAACCTGCAGCAGGCTGAAAAGTACAGCTACAGAAGTTGAGTAAAACACATGTGTGAAATATATCCCTGTTTAAAGTCTGAAACATGACACAAGTGAGACTGTTGGAAAGGATTGTTATAACTAAAAGTAAAACATGTCAATAAAGCCTAGAATTAAGTACCATCCTGAATTGTAAAAATAAAACAAGTGAGAGAGTGTGAGAAAGAGGTATGAATCCACCAATAAAGTAGTAATAACTCCTGAATAAAGTATACTGCAGTCAGTACAGAATGAAATGAATGTGACAGGCAGAACCAAACAGCAACATGTGTTGAAAAAGTACTGAAGCTGGAATGTGTGTCCCAAAATCTGGATATGTTGCTCTCAGTTTGCAATATGCAGACAGTATGGTTGCATGAAATACCAAACATCCACAGTTGTCTATAGCCATATAAAGCAAATGTAGCAGGATGATGTAGCTGAACAGAGCCAGATATGAATGTGTATGAATAAAAATGAAATGTATATTGATGTAGCAGTAACATTCCTATCACCAACATGAATAAGTTGTCACATAGGAAACTGTAGTCAGACCTGTAGTATGATATATCTGCAGCTAGTAGAAATGTACAGCATATGTATAGGTATTTGAAGTTGTTAATGAAATATTTCTTCACCCTACCCTATAACCACAAATAAGCCATTCCACGTGAAATGGGTATGTGTATTCACAATTAACACCCCTGGAAAATTGTCCTGTTGGTTCATACATATTTGCATGTATGTTGATGCATGTGCCCTGTTCATGCATCCAAACCTGATGGCCTGTTGCCATCACTCAACCCTGCATGTTGTTGGAATATGTACTGTTGTTCAAATTATGCATGTGTTATGCTTGCTGTTCAACAACTTGAATTTATGGGTGTTTGGTTAATGGGAATACTAATGCATGCTGTTACAACTAATTGTGAATGGTATTGCATGTTACTAACCCAAACTGTCACTAAATAATGCAAAACATAGGACGACAGGGAAGGCGGGTCCCAGTGGACCCATCTCTCCCACCTCAGCTGGCGAGTGCACCTGGCAGTAGTGCCCAGGCCGGACCCACCTCCAGTGGCCCTGTGCCACCTGCGGGTGGAAGCGCTGCAAGGGGATGGGGCTCATCCCCCCTCTGCAAGTGTGGCCGGAGGAGAACATCCACTCACCCTCCGTAGTGTCCGGACTGTGGTGCGTAGGGAGATCCGGCATGCTGTGCTTGGGCCCCTATGCCAGCTTGAGGCACGGGTGGCACAACTCATGGGCGTGCCTGCTGCCCGGGCTACACAGCCCCCAACACAGCCCTGTCCTGGGCAGTGAAGGCACAGTGGCAAATGCCCATGGGTGGGGATCTCAGTTCCACTGTTGCCATCTGTAGGCTCATGGGCTCGAGATATCCAAACATCCGTCCCCGTCAATTGTGTAACCCCCCACATGTGTCATACACCACCCCTGTATGCGTCTTGTTTGGCTTGTCTGTTAACCTCCCCTACCTACCTCCCCAGCTATACCGACTTCCCGTACCTGACATACCACTCTCACCGGAAAAAAAAAAAAAAAAAAAAGGGCACTCTGTACCCACATCAAAATTACGCCCCATACATAGCTGCCCATTTTGCACACATGTCTGCTGGACATGTAAACTGGCAATTACAATTGGCTGTACAACAAATATTGTTGTCCTCACACACCTCTCTCAGGGGTGGAAGGTTTCAAATTTCACACCAAATTACAAACATATGCACAGCTGTTGCTGACAAAGAAATGGGCAGCTATGGGCCTTTCCTACATCCCTCCTGCAAAACCCGAGCTTGTTTTCCTACTGTCCTACCCTCTTTGTGCCCCCTTTTTCACCACTTTCCTATCTCCCCATTTTCTTTTCTTTAAAAGAAAATAGCACGGGTGTGCGTGGGAGTAAGCACTTTTAAGCAGTAGTAAGCAGGTGTGCGCTTCTGTGCGCTTAGCTAAGCATGTGTGCATGAAGCTAAGCGGCAGTGTGTATGCGTGACCTCCACGCAAACCAGCGCTAACCCGCTTACAACTGCTTAAAAGTGCCTTAGTCACTCTGAATGACAAGGCCTGTAGTTTTCTCAGCAGCAAAATAAAATACCTCCCTCAGTCTCAAACCCAGGACCTTGGAAACACTAGTCTGCATGACTTACCACTAAGCCATGACTGCTATACAAGAACATCGTGCTGAAATAAATATATCATAAAATAGTAGGAATTAATGTAAAGGGAATATAGCAAGTCTAGTACACAAAGCATGTCATGTATATTTACTGTAAAATCTAGTGGATTTGTAAAATAGTACTGTGTGCTGAGAAACAGTCATGCTAGTTGGTAGCTACTAGGTAATAATGTCACAGTAGCATCTGGCAAGCCACACACCTACTCAGAGCAGGATAAACACTGCCATAGTTGAATAGTTAAGAGATCAGACATAGCAACTGTGACTGAGTTACAGGGATGTCCCGGATGTGAAAACAAATGTCAACTGTGCCCCACTGACACCCTGTCAAATGTACTACCAGTAGGCAGAAAGGTGTAACTACACATGCAATGGTAACTATGAATGACTGAAGGTATGCACCACCTACATGTCACAAATGGTGTACTAATACATACGCTTGAAATAACCCACAGTCACAACTGCAGAATATCAGAATATGTCATTGGAGTATCCCACTGCTATGTACCATTCCATGAGGCTGATAAAAGATGCACCTGAGAGTATCTGAGGCCTGCTCAGCAGCATGATCAAATACCCTTGTAAGTGTCAAGGCCCACACCATGGCCAGACCACACTGCATGCAGTAACACCTTATCACAACAAACACATAGGGAATTGCTGCCCAAACAGATTTAGCAAGCATTACAAGCTGTGAATGTAAATGGAAAATAGGAAAGCCATAGCAACACATTACAGGAAAGACACCTAGCAGGCATACAAGGAGTGAATGTAAAGGCCAAATATTGAAGCCATAGCAACAGATTGCAAGAGCCACTGCTATATACCAGTTACACCACAATCCCCAGAGGAAAGCACACACACCCATATACACAGTATTACTAGTCGTAGGTGTCAGTTTACATAGACACGGAGAAGAGGACACTGGAGGAAGGAATACTCAGCTTACAGAACAACATGCATTGCAGTGTCTACAACAGCCTGAAATATGAGAGACATTCCAACCCTTACACTCACAGAACAGTGTCCACAGCAAACCAGCATGGTCCCCACCCTGATAATCTGAAAGGGCTACGCCTACGTAACAGACCTTTTTATAGCACAGTCCTGTAATCACAGTGAGAACTGCAATCACTACACAACAGACTGCATGCAATTAGTAAATGCTGGCTAACAATTGGTGCAGAGGCCATCACATGGACATGTGCAGATACCTACAAAAGCATCCTGTACTCCGAGTCCACACATGCAATACTTTCATTGCACCCGCTGGAGGTAGAGAGAGAGAGAGAGAGAGAGAGAAAGAAAGAAAGAGAGAAAGAGAGAAAGAGAAAGAAAAAAAATTTAAAAAAAACCTGTAACAACAAAACAAAGAGGCTGACAGCAGGCCAATTAACTGCAAGCCTACGCAAACAGCTGCAACAAACACAGGTAATGTAAAGTACTACTATAATAGTCTACATACTGTGAACCCTCCAGATGTGTTATTGGTCTGTATCTATGTATATGAAGATGTGCATAGGGCCAGGGACATACTGCAACTGTCACTGAAGGCTCTACATACATATGTATGTGAAGGTAGCTATGTGCACATAGCAATGTAGGTTGTAGTGCAATGTACAAGTAGGTTGTACAGTAATGGATGTTCAGCAGTACGTTACTGTGTGTATACATATGTGGAACTAAAAAGGATTTTATATATATATATATATATATATATATATATATATATATATATATATATATATATAATCCACAAACGTTCCAGCACTCATAGTGAAATAAAAAATATAACAGCAAATATCTTGAACCACTTTATTCGGCAAAATCTGCCCACAGATGCACAGACCGGTGGCCGGTTTCGCTCACAGCGTCTTCAGTGTGCGTGTATTCACCGCCAAGGCCCGGATTATATCCCTGTGTAGCTGCCGAAAATTTAAAGAAGCAGCACCAATTTAAATATCTATGTATCTAACTAGTGAATGTTTGCACAAAAAATATATATATAACCCTAACCCATAGAGCCTAAATCTAAAACTATGACAGAGTATTACCTAAATTTTAATATTATCTATTCTACTTTTTAAATATTTATTAGAAAACTGCAAAATTACCTTTTTATAGCAATTAAGCCCTCGGTCTATTCTATTTATAAACTTGAAATATTTATGCCCTAACACATATGCATATACATGAACTCATGTGAAGATAACCTACAAATGCCACCTGTAAATCACCAATGATCATTTAATCCTGGCTTAAACAGAGCCCCCAATTGCACTATCCACCTTCTTTCTTTTATTGTCAATATTTCATGTCTTCTGTGATCACTAATATTGGGTATATCAACCATATCTAAACCTATAAAAATAAAATGTGCTGTAGTATGTGATAACTTATGTTTGTATAGAGCGCTTCTTGTGCGTTCACATTTTATGTCGCTAATATGTAGGGCAATTCTCTGTTTAAATAAACAGGAAGTCTGCCCCACATAAAAAGCTCCGCATTGACACACTGCCATATATATTAACCAGGTACTGTTACAAGTAATAAAGTGGCGTATGTCAAAAACTCTCTTAGTGTTAACAGAAGTAAAGGACTTGGTTTTAGCCATAAGTTTACAGTGTTTACAGTGTCCACAAAAAGTGCTACCTCCCCCCGTGAAGCTGCCAGTGTCTTTATACATTGCTCCTTTCTTAAAGGCAGAAAAATGTTGGCCTAGATTTTTCCCTTTTCTGTATGCATAGTGGCAGACACTATCCACATATCTGCTGAAAAAGCCATCTGATGTTAAAATGTGCCAATGTTGTGCCAATATGTTACGAAAATGAAAAGTATTAGTCCCATATGTAGTTGTAAACCTCACATATTGGCTATTGCCTCTAGGTTCCCTATCAATCAGTAATTCAGTCCTGTCCACATTGGACGCCTCATTGTAGGCCCGTTGAATCTGTCTATTACCATACCCCCTCTTATAGAATCTTTGTTTAAGTTCTTCTGTTTGACTTTGGTATCTTCCTTCTGAGGAACAGATTTTCCTAACTCGTAAAAATTGGGACTTTGGTATATTTAGGATAGTGTGGGGTGGATGGCAACTATTAGCATAGAGAAATCCATTTTTGGAGTATGGTTTTCTATATAGATCGGTGTGTATCATACCAGATTCGTCAATAACTTTTACATCCAAAAATTCCACCTCATGTCTATGTATTCCTCCAATAAATTTAATGTCATACCTATTGTTGTTAATGTATTGTAAAAATTGTTGCCACTTTTCCTCGTTACCACCCCACACTACCCAACAGTCATCCAAATATCATCGCCACATAATTAATGAATCCTTAAAACTATCAGGAATGGTATATATGTATTGTAATTCTAGATACCCCATAAAGAGGTCTGCATAGGTGGGGGCAAATGTTGCCCCCATAGCTGTACCTTTGACCTGTATATACCATTCCTTGTTAAAGGTGAAGGTGTTATGTTCCAAAACCAACTGTAATATCTTGATGAGAAATTCTTGTTCTTGCATGGAAAATAATCCTGATTGTGACATCCAATAATGTGTTGCCTCAATACCACCTGAATGTGGTATAGAAGTGTACAACGACTGTACGTCTAAAGTACCCAAATATTGTTCTGGCAAGACTTCTAAATCTTCAACCAATGCCAAAAATTGTTGTGTGTCCCGTATTCTAGCAGTGACGTATGGCAATAGTTTCTTTAGCTTGTACTCTAGGTACTCTGAAAGGGGTTCAGTTAATGATCCCCTTCCTGCCACAATGGGGCGTCCTGGAGGATTTATAATGTTCTTATGTACTTTGGGAACCATATAGAAGTATTGTGTTTTAGGGTCTGTCACTGTCAACTGCCTCAATGTGAACAAATCTATATTATGGAAATGAAATGATTCCTCTAGAAATCCATCAATTAATATTTTATGTTCTTGTATTGGTTCTGATGTTAACCTATGATAGAATTCTGTATTCATCAACTGTCTATTGGCTTCTCTAAAGTAATGTTCTCGTTCCCAAATCACCACTGCGCCTCCCTTGTCTGCCCCTACTATCACTATTTCAGGATTATTTTTCAAAGAATTCAAAGCATTTCGCTCCTCTTTGTTTAAATTTTGTATACCTGTAGTGAATATTTCAGATTGTTTTAGTTGTAAATCTTTGAGTATAACTTGTTCAAAGGTTCTAACCGTGCTGTGATATGGAGGCATAAATGTGGATTTCTTAAATTTGAAGCCAGTAGGCTCTCCCATACCTGTGGAGGAATCTTTGTTAGCATACAGGTATTTTAAATTTAATTGTCTGCAGAAATTCTTGACATCATTTACCATATCTAAATGTGAGACAAAAAAGGAAGGTATATATCCAAGGCCTTTATTTAGCACACTGAATTCACTGGAGGAAAATTCAAAGTTGGTAAGATTAATAACTAAATTATTAACATCATGTAACACATCATGGCTGTAATGTCCAAATGAATCTACTGCAGCAGCATATTGGCTTTGAACTGTTGTAGTACCCCTTCGTCCACTGTTACTGCGATGTTTTCTCCCTGCCCTTCTAAAGGGGTTTTATATCTCTTGTTGACAGGTGATGTAGGTTCAGAACATTCAGCCATCTCCGCCATCTCAGCCTCTGTATCTGTGTTGGACATACTGGATGACAAATCAGAGCCACTAGTGACCACCTCTCTTCGTCTTAATATAGACTTTACTCATTTCCTTTTGGGCCTAGGGACCTGTTTGTCTTCATTAAACCTCACTTCTTTCTTTTGTTTTTTCCAAGTATACATTCGTGCTTGTTGGAAATCAATTACATCCCTCTGGTATTTTTGCTTTTTCCTTTTTGCTAATTCTTGATCATATTTCTCTATGTCAATAAGATATTTGGCATGCAAATTACTATATTCAATAGTGTCAACAAATTTCTGGGTATTATCAAAACTTTGCTCAAGTTTGGTTAATAATGTTGGCAACTGATTTTCATATTGCTCAACTAGAAGCTGTATAAACATTAATGAGGCTGTAGCTTGTATAGACCTCCACTTCCTCATAAAATTTTCATCTTGATTTCCCAAACCTGGTTCTACATATACACGTAAACCCCTAGGTATTATCTTGGCTGATAAATACGCCTTCAATAGTTTGCAATGCCATACACAAGATTGTACTCGTTTAGAGGCTTCTGTTAAAGTTATAAAGCTGTCAGCTACTCCTGCCGGTTTATTTGCAGAAGCTCGAGGAGCTATGTTGTTAATATTAGCCCCTACAAAACATTCACTGTCATCCTTATCGGCCGTTAAGCCCTTTATATAATTTAAAAAACACATAGGGAATTGCTGCCCAAACAGATTTAGCAAGCATTACAAGCTGTGAATGTAAATGGAAAATAGGAAAGCCATAGCAACACATTACAGGAAAGACACCTAGCAGGCATACAAGGAGTGAATGTAAAGGCCAAATATTGAAGCCATAGCAACAGATTGCAAGAGCCACTGCTATATACCAGTTACACCACAATCCCCAGAGGAAAGCACACACACCCATATACACAGTATTACTAGTCATAGGTGTCAGTTTACATAGACACGGAGAAGAGGACACTGGAGGAAGGAATACTCAGCTTACAGAACAACATGCATTGCAGTGTCTACAACAGCCTGAAATATGAGAGACATTCCAACCCTTACACTCACAGAACAGTGTCCACAGCAAACCAGCATGGTCCCCACCCTGATAATCTGAAAGGGCTACGCCTACGTAACAGACCTTTTTATAGCACAGTCCTGTAATCACAGTGAGAACTGCAATCACTACACAACAGACTGCATGCAATTAGTAAATGCTGGCTAACAATTGGTGCAGAGGCCATCACATGGACATGTGCAGATACCTACAAAAGCATCCTGTACTCCGAGTCCACACATGCAATACTTTCATTGCACCCGCTGGAGGTAGAGAGAGAGAGAGAGAGAAAGAAAGAGAGAAAGAGAGAAAGAGAAAGAAAAAAAAAAAAACCTGTAACAACAAAACAAAGAGGCTGACAGCAGGCCAATTAACTGCAAGCCTACGCAAACAGCTGCAACAAACACAGGTAATGTAAAGTACTACTATAATAGTCTACATACTGTGAACCCTCCAGATGTGTTATTGGTCTGTATCTATGTATATGAAGATGTGCATAGGGCCAGGGACATACTGCAACTGTCACTGAAGGCTCTACATACATATGTATGTGAAGGTAGCTATGTGCACATAGCAATGTAGGTTGTAGTGCAATGTACAAGTAGGTTGTACAGTAATGGATGTTCAGCAGTACGTTACTGTGTGTATACATATGTGGAACTAAAAAGGATTTTATATATATATATATATATATATATATATATATATATATATATATATATATAATCCACAAACGCTCCAGCACTCATGAAAAATAAAAATATAACAGCAGGAAAGTTTGACCGTTTTTATTGGCAAAATCTGCCCACAGATACACAGACCGGTGGCCGGTTTCGCTCACAGCGTCTTCAGTGTGCGTAGGATCACTGCAAAGGCCCGGATTATATCCCATAGTTGCTGCAAAGATTTAAAGGTGCAGCTACTATTTTTTCTTAAACTTTTTTTATTTATATATTTATATGACAGAATTCCAAGTGCTGTATCCAAATAACCCCAACTTTATAAACCTCAAATACTACTTGCACCCTAACCTGTCCCTATGTGTAAATTTATATCTAACCATACTAATACTTTTATAGTTATAGATACCTAATTGTAAATACCATTATTATTAATATTTAACCCTGGATTTAAACATAAATCTATAAAGATCAAAATATATATATATTTATATTTATGCATATGGCTATAAAAATTTTTTACTCAAATTTACCCTGCAAATTAGTCACCAGTGGTCATTTAATCCTGGCTTAAACAAAGCACCCAAATTAACTATCCACCTTCTTTATTTCTGTGTCAACAATTCATGTCTCCTATAGTCACTAATATTAGGTATATCTACCATGTCCAATCCTATAAAGATAAAATGTGCTGTTGTATGTGTTAATTTATGTTTATATAAAGCACTCCTTGTGCGTTCACATTTTATGTCACTGATGTGTAGGGCAATTCTTTGTTTAAATAAACAAGAAGTTTGCCCCACGTAAAAAGCGCCACATTTACACACTGCCATGTATATAAGCCAAGTGCTATTACAAGTGATAGAATGACGTATGTCAAAAACTCTTTTTGTATTGACTGAGGTGAAGGACTTGGTTTTTGCCATGACTTTGCAGTATTTGCAATTGCCACAGAATGTGCTCCCCACAGTGACTGTTTTTTTATTAACCTTGTTTGTTACTCCTTTTTTAAAAGTTGAAAAGTACTGACCCATATTTTTTCCTCTTCTATATGCATAATGGCATTCCTTGTCTACATATCTACTAAAGAACCCATCAGATGTTAATATGTGCCAATGTTGAGCCAATATGTTACGGATATGGAATGTATTACTTCCATATGTTGTTATAAACCTAACATATTGGCTACTGTCCCTAGGTTCCCTATCCATTAATAACTGTGTCCTATCCATAGAGGACGCCTCATTATAAGCATGCTGGATCTGTCTGTTGCCATATCCCCTGTTTTGAAATCTGTTCTTAAGATCTTCAGCTTGTCTTTGGTATTGACCATCAGAAGAACAAATTTTCCTTACCCTTAGGAATTGGGACCTAGGTATATTTTGGATAGTGTGGGGTGGATGGCAGCTATTTGCATAAAGAAATCCATTCTTAGAATATGATTTTCTATATAGGTCAGTATACACAATTCCAGCATCACTTTTAGTAACCTTTATGTCCAAAAATTGGACCTCTTGAATGTGTATACCACCTATAAACTTGATATCATACCTGTTACAATTTAAATATTCCACAAATAGCTGCCAATATTCATTACCTCTCCACACTACCCAACAGTCGTCCAAATATCTCCGCCACATTATCAATATGTCTTTAAAACAATCAGGAATTGTATATATATATACTGTACTTCAAGATACCCCATGAAAAGGTCAGCGTATGTGGGGGCAAATGTAGCCCCCATAGCCGTACCCTTTATCTGTATATACCATACATTGTTAAATGTAAAAGTATTATGTTCCAGGACTATCTGTAATGTTTTAATCAACAATTCTTGTTCTTGTGGTGAAAACAATCCTGATTGTGACATCCAATAATGTACTGCCTCAATACCACCCGCATGTGGTATTGAGGTATACAGCGACTGTACATCCAAAGTACCCAGATATTGTTCTTGTGTTACTGCTATATTTTCCATCAATGCTAGAAACTGTTGTGTATCACGTACTCTTGCTGTAACATATGGCAATAGTTTTTTTAACTTATGTTCTAAATACTCAGAAAGGGGTTCTGTTAAAGATCCCCTCCCTGCCACTATTGGACGTCCCGGTGGATTTATAATGTTTTTATGTACCTTAGGGACCATATAGAAGTATTGTGTTTTAGGGTCTTCCACTAATAACTGCCTCAACGTTGACTGATCTATGTTATGAGAATGACACGCTTCCTCTAAAAATGTATCTATCAATTGTTTATGTTCTTGTGTTGGATCCATTGTTAATCTCTGATAGAATTCCTCATTAGACAGTTGCCTATTGGCTTCTTTTAAGTAGTGCTCACGTTCCCAAATCACCACTGCACCACCTTTATCTGCCCCAACTATCACTATATCTGGATTATTTTTCAAAGATATCAAAGCCTGTCGCTCTTCAATACTCAAATTTTGAAAACCTGCTGTAAAAATTTCAGATTGCTTGAGATGTAAATCTTTGAGAATCACTCGTTCAAATGTTCGAATAGTACTGTGGTAGGGGGGCATAAATTGTGATTTCTTAAACTTAAAGCCAATAGACTCTCCCATGCCATAAGAGGAATCTTTGTTTGAATACAAATATTTTAAATTCAACTGTCTACAGAAGCTTTTTACGTCATTTACTATATCACATTGTGAGACAAAAAAAGAAGGTATGTATCCAAGGCCTTTATTTAACACACTGAATTCACTGGAGGAAAACTCATAGTTAGTAAGATTAATGACCAAATTGTTGACATCATGTAGAGAATCATGACTGTTATGTCCATTGGGATCTACAACAGCAACATATGGGCTTGGAATCTCTGTTGTACCGCTTCGTCCACATCTGCGATGTTTTCTCCCTGCCCTTCTAAAGGGATTTTGTATCTCTTGTTAACCAGTGAGGATGGTTCAGATAATTCAGCCATCTCAGCTTCTGTGTCTGTATTTGACATACTGGATGAATGTTCCGAGCCACTAGTTGCCACCTCTCTCCTTCTTAATATAGATTTTACCCTTTTCCTTTTGGGCCTGGGGACCTGTTTATCTTCATTAAACCTCACTCCTTTCTTCTGCTTTTTCCAAGTGTACATTCGTGCTTGTTGAAAATCCGTTACATCCCTCTGGTATTTTTGCATCTTCCTTTTTGCTAACTCTTGATTATATTTCTCAATATCAGCTAGATATTTGCCATGCAAATTGTTGTATTCTGTAGTGTTAACAAATTTCTGAGTTGTTTCAAAGCATTGCTCAAGTTTGACTAATAGTGCAGGCAATTGATTTTCATATTGCTCTACTAAAAGCTGTATAAACATTATTGAAGCTGTTGCTTGTATAGTCCTCCACTTCTTCATAAAGCTTTCATCTTGGTTTCCCAAGCCTGGTTCTACATAAACACGTAAGCCCCTAGGTATTATCTTTGCTGATAAATAGGCTTTCAACAATTTGCAATGCCATACACATGAACAAACTCGTTTAGAGGCCTCAGTTAAGGTTATAAAACTATCAACAGCTTCTGCCGGTTTATTTGCAGAAGCTTGAGGAGCTGTAGTAATATTATTAGCCCCTACAAAACACGCACTGTCATCCTTGTCAGCCGTTAGGCTTTTAATATAGTTTAAAAAGTCCGTACCTTGTGCCATGTTAGGGCTGATGTAAAAATGTTGCCACTGTCGTCTAATCCGCTGTTATAAAAATACTGTGTTGCAAAACAGGTGAATAATCCTTTGAGCACGTTTTCCAAAATACACAGACTCTTGGCCCTCGCTGTTGTGATAATCCACTGAAAAATGTTGTAACTCACGTACGTGATGGTCCCAAATGAACCTTTGATGCCCAATGTCACCGTTCACAATAATACGCGTATCACAAATAACTTTTAAGTTGCACAAACAGTCCCCTTGGCTCGCACTGTGATGGAAAGATCTTCAAAGGAAAAGAAAAAAAGTATCACCATAAGATTTACCCAGTCCAAAAACCAGCATAAATATTGCCTATCGTATTGACGACTGTTTTTATCAGTTTCTGTTCTGCAACCAGTAAAATGTCTATTAACACGACCTCCACTATATTGCAAACGGTCCCCAGGCCCTCGCTGTAATGAGAATCCTTGGGAAAAAGTACCAGCACCTTAACCACTCGTTCCCAAATTAGCAAATAGGTGCGCGGTACCAAATGGAAGTGCCCGGACAAAAAGATATAATCCACAAACGCTCCAGCACTCAAGAAAAAAAAAATATAACAGCAGGAAAGTTTGACCGTTTTTATATTATATATATAACATGTGTATACGTATGTATATTGAGATATGTATGTATGTATATATATATATATATATATATATATATATATATATATATATATATATAATATGCATATGTGTATACATAGATAGAGAGGGATGTAGAAATACATAGACATATATAGTTTCACAGTGTCATAGTTTAGTACTAGGCTATCTGCAGACAGTGTATAGAATAGATTTCTAAACACAGTGAAGACCCCCTACATAATAGCATTAGTTTACTGTGCCTCTGTCTAGTAGTGACACAGAGATGACCCCTGGTGTAAACCTATGATCTCCCATCCACTCGTCAAAAATTCACATGAAGAGTGTCAGTGAGGGTCTCTGCCTAACATGAACTGGGATCCTGTTCCACAGTATGGGAAGCCTCTTAGCGATGTATCTGTCCCTACAGTATGTCCTATTCATATGTGTGCTGAGGTTTAAATCTGTAGCTGTTGTGGTTCTGATGGATTTGGATTGTATGAGGTGGAACATGTCCATCAATACCTGATTGGACATGGCCTTGTACATCAGGCACAGATCACCCCTACGTAGGCAGTATGCTATGGAATAGAGCATGAGTTACGTTAGTCTGGCAGCATATGAAAGTTGTTGGAGACCCTTGATCCTCCTGGTGATGTACTTATGGGGTCCCCCTAGCTGTTGCAAGTGCCAGGTGAGGTACATACCAAATGGGGCATAGTACACAGTCATGGGCCTGATAAGGGAGGAGTATAGGGGTACAATGACCCCTTTTAATCTGGATGTGAATCTCTTCATGATAAGGTGGGCAAGGTAGGAAGTCTATCCAACCACTTTGGCAACGTGGGTGTCAAATGAGAGGTCAGTATCGATCAGTGTCACCAGGTCTCTGATTACTTTGTCTGTACTCAGTGGGTTACTGTCTATGTGATAATATGTGGGTACCTTGTCCGTCCAAAAGGGTATGAGTATACATTATGTGGCATGCAGTTTAAGGCCATGACTCCGGCACCAGTTGTCGGTGTCCGTGAGGCCTGTCAGTAGGATGCATGTGTCAGCTGGTGTATCGACTATGGCGCCTAGTATGCAGTCATCTTTGAACATTGTCAGCCACTACCCTCCCATGTCTGCTTCCACATCTGAGAATTATATGCTGAACATGAGCGGTCCCAGGACAGAGCCCTGTGGGACACCACTTGTGACTGGCTCTGAGTCTGACATGGCACCAGTGAGTTTGACTGTAGGGTTTCTATCCGTTAGCCAGTTTGCAACCCATCTTGTGACATATGGATTTTAATTTCAGCTGTTGATCATGTCTATGATTCCAGAGTGCGGTATTGTGTCGAAAGCCGTAGGCAAGTCCAGGTAGGCTGTATGGACCACTGTGCCCTCGTCAATGGCTCTAGTAACTGATTTGAAAAGGTCAATCAGGTTCATAAGGCAGGATCTGCCCTCTACAAAGCCACACCGGGTGGGATCAAGTGTCTAAGCCACCAATGTCTCTGTGTATGAGCTCCATAATGATCCTTTCCATAGCGTTGCAGACCAGGCTGGTTAAGATTATGGGGCGGTAGTTACTAGGGTCTGTAGAGGTGCCTCCTGTGTGGAGTGGGACTACTGTTGCTGTATGCCAGTGTCCAGGTACATATGCTGTAGTAAGGCTACAGTTGAATAGCATTTAATGTGCGTGTGTAGCTCCTCTTGGAGTTCATGTAGCATGCAACCTGCAATACCGTCGGGTCCCATTGATGCTGTGTTTACAGCTTTGCTGAGGATGGTTCCCAGCTGGACATCTGAGATGACAGGGAGATTACAGTCAGCTGGGATAACTAATTCCTCATGTGTGGGTGAGGGAGGGTAGACATCTGCACTGAACCTGTCTGCCAGAATGTTGGCATTATCTGTGTGTTCAGTGTAGCGTTTGTCACTGTGAACTAACTTTGAACATATCTGAGGGTTCCCACCCAGGTGTGTAACATAGCAGAAGAAGGCCTTGTGGTTATCTGTAGTGCCCATAGCGATGTCCCTCTCATTGTTGGCCTTGCATGTTTGTACGACAAAACGTATCATTCTACTACTGCTGATCAGAGATGCCTTAGCTCTATGGAATTCTGCTCTGCCATGCAGTAGCTACCTTCTGTTGTTATACAATTTGTTCAATGCTGGGGTCCACCAGACAGGATGCCTGCCGTTGGTGGAGAGGGTCTTGGTTTAATTTGTGATTGCATGATCCATGCATTCTTGGAGATGTCTGTAGAAAGCATATGTGAAGGTGTCTGCATTGTGGGAAGTGGTTTCCACTGGCCCAGTGGGCATTAAGGATACCAACTCAGTTATAAGAAGTGTAAAGTCAGCATGTGAGAGGTTTCCCATTGTAGTCTTTTGTTTTGAGGGGGAGGTGGGATATGTATATCCAGGGGGATTAGCCTGTGGTCAGATGTGACTAGTGAGGGGTATACTTCCGGTGTGTAGCACATTGTCCCCATGTTTGTGATGATCAGGTCTAGTATATTATCTTCCCTTGTGGGAGAGGTGACTAGCTGTTCCATTGCATTTGACTTAGTGAATTCCGGGAATCTTTGGGCTAGGGTGTTTGGGGTAGAATAATGCACCCAGTGTATGTTAGGGTAGTTGAAGTCTCCCAATATGATGGTGTGTGGTGGGACATTCATATCCTCCAATGTCTTCAGGAAGGCTGACTGTGGTCCTTGTGATTGGGAGGGTGGTCTGTAACATGCTACCAGTTGTATAGCAGGTTTGCCTATGGTTATCTGCACCTGGATGGTCTGTGATGCTTCATGTGTTGCCACTAACCTGGAGGTGTGGGTGTCCTTCATGAATATGGACACACCTCCTCCCTTTTTGTTTTGTCCCGAGTCCTGGGGCCAAAAAGCATGATACGGAGTATAGCCTGGTACTGCTGGTGTGCTCTCAGGAGCCTTGAACCAGGTTCCCACTTACTGCACAGACATCGAGATTGGTAGAATATGTATGTACAAATATATGTAATACACACATACATATATAGATATATGTAGAGACATATACATATACAGATAGATCTGACTGAAAACAGGTATGTCTGTATATGACTATCTCTCTCTCTCTGTCCCACCCCCTCTCACTCTCCCTGTGTCTCTCTCTCACTCTCTCCCACTCTCTCCCCACATCTATATGTATATATCTACATCTATATATACATATTTTATATACATATATACAAACATATATATATATATATATATATATATATATATATATATATCTATATACAGATATAAATATATCAATATATATATATATATATATATATATATATATATATATATATATATATATATATATATATATATATATATAGATACTGTGTGAGGCACATGTGTGCAGATGTCTTGCAACAGGTGCCTGGTGTCAAAGGCATGGAGTGAACACCAGTGTGGATACTGGAGTACCATACCCCATTCAAAAACACTGACACCAGTAACCACCACATATGTGCATGCCTGCCCACCACTGCATGTGTCAGGGGGGAACAGGGGCAACAAGTGTACAATAGGCTCCACATTGATATACACAGTGGCACACTAGTCCTGTAATACCTGTACATGGAATGTGTCAGCGGACATGGTGTGTCAGCTATGGACATGTAGGTCACTGTACCCTCCACACCCCACAATGTCGTACACGGTATGTACCTCCCATGACAGCTACAGATATGGAGAAGGACACAGACATATGCAAGTAACTGTGTCAATGCACTCAAACACAATACCTATGCAGAGTGACTGACAAGACCACAGAGCTAACACAGACTACCTACATAGAGGTTACCACTGCTGGATATACATAGTTCGGTCACACCCATGACAGTTGTCTAACAACCATGGTAACACCTCCAACATCCACAACACAAATTAACTATGTCTGTTGTCCTTGTCACTGCAGTATAGAGCACATGGTGGAGGTACAGGACCCTACCCACAGATACGACATACCCTGTAGTAGACCACACAGAATTAAGAAGCAAGGCTCCCCATGAGTAGATGTCAGACATACCCCTGCTGAATGTTATGCAGATAGGTAATATGCCATATGAGTCACCCTGTGTAACTGTTTGAAAGGAACAGGTATGATCATAACACATGTGCCACAAGAGGCAGGGTAGCATAACAATATGCTGCTGTAGGCCCAGGGCCAAAAGCACACTACCTACCTAAGATACAATGCACACCCATGAACACATTGCAAACGAAATATGTGAGGTGGAATGAGTGTGCTAGTGACTGGGTGCATGTTGTGTACTAGTGTGATTGCTCACCATGACTGTCTGTCTATCATGGTAGTATGTGTCCTTGGTGTGAGGCCAGAGACAGGTGTGTGAGGTATTACGATCAACACATACTACATTGCCATATGTTGTGCTGTGTTAACCTGTATGTCACTGTGGTGTAGGTAGGGTTATGGCAAGTAAGCGTAGTGTGCATTACCAGTGAAATATGTAACGTGCATTGTGTGCAGTGCATGGGCTGATAATGTTCCCCATACAGTACCTTGATACAAACCCCCAGTGTGTGGTTGTGTATTGTACCTGAAACAGTGTGTTGACTGCTGCAGTATACTAGTCTGTTGTATGGAGTGTGCCAGGTACTGTTGCACAGTTTTCGGATGAGCACTGATATCTGGTCATTTACATGTGTATCCACCAATGGACAGACAGATGCTATATATGGTGTTTAAGTTATATCACTGCAGTTGAGTATTATGTGTATTATGTGTGCCATAGTTTGCTGACAGATATTGCTGACATATTTTCCTTCTCCTTTTCAGGGCTATGGTTCACCAGCGGAACCCTGTCTACTCCGCTGCAGAGGAGGAGGAGATACACCAGAGCCTGGTGCGGGATTTCACTGTACTCTTTTCCCACACCAGCCAGAACCAGCAGGAGAGGGCTGCACTGTGGCAAGACCTGGTCCGTCGGGTAAATGACATAGGCACACATAACTGGACATATGAGCAGGTACGCCATCACTGCAGTGATTTAATTAGAAATGTCCGTCAGCGTGCGTCAGATATCCACAGGCAGCAGCTTGCCACAGGTGGTCGGTTGTCTAGACATCCCCCCTTCACCAGACTGGAGGAACTACTCCTAAGTGTTGTGGCTCCAGCCCAACAGCAACAGCATACGTGTGTAATGATGGAGGCTGGAGTCACACAGCAGCAGGACACGGAGCGTACAGGTAACATGCCATGTATATAGTTGACCGTTCTGTACACTGTTGGGTTATGCATGTGTGAGGTGTGTCCTCGTTTTGTAGCTGTAATCTTGGTAATTATTGTGCAAGAGTGATATCCTCAATATCTGCAGTACACCTGTGGAAGCTGACTGTTGCACTATTGAACTGTATCATGCCCACAGTATCAATGGCACAGTTGTGCCCACTGACAATAAATGTCTCTTTTCTGCAGGTCCCTCTGGTGTAACAGCAAGGCAGCCTATCCATGCTGGTGAGTGTGTAATACCATTACCTTCAATACTCTTGATACTAATAGTAATAATAGGCTGAAGCAGTAGTGCTATGTGTTTGATTGTAGGCCTGTTTGTGTCTGTGGGTTGATATCTCATATACTGAGGTGTGTGCATGTGTGCATGTGCCCATGTGCCCATGTGTGCATGTGTGCATGTGTGCATGTGTACATGTGCCCATGTGTGCATGTGTCCATGTGTGCATGTGTGCATGTGTGCATGTGCCCATGTGTGCATGTGTGCATGTGCCCATGTGTGCATGTGTGCATGTGTGCATGTGCCCATGTGTGCATGTGTGTATCAGTGGTGACATTGTGTACACATTGTAAACTGTGTTTCCTGTCTTCCTCCCACAGGTTCTGGTGCTGCTCTGGTGTTGTGCAGCAGGGAACCTGAATCAGCTGCTGTGGATAGTGATAATGATGATACCTGTGTAATGCCACAAGTAGGTGTGCCAGGGCCCGTCATTGGTCAGCCAATTGACACTACACAGCTGTCGACCCCATCAATGTGCACAGTCATCCTGCCAATACATCCTTTGTCACCAATGTCCCTAGGTGATGGACAGGATACAGTGGGCATTGACCAGGGTAATGTGGTACAGGTGGCACATGCATCCCCACACAGCAGCCATGGCCAGGGTCCTGACATGGTACCACACATGCAGACGTCCAGGGGTTCTCGTGGGAGCATCCGTGGGCTACCACCCCTGTCAGACGTGCCCACAGAGGTCTTTCAACCTCAGCTATGTTTCGGGCTGTAATGCAGGCACAGTTACGTATGGAATGGTACACCAGACAGGGTCTGAGGGGAGCTGAGAGCATGTCACACAGCCATGAGTGACAGTATGTGTGATGTTGCGGCTGCCATCCGTAACTTCACCGACATCATTGACAGACGTTGGGGGGACACATTAGATCTGTTCCACAACTACATGTCCATGAGCCAGGGCAATGGTGGACGGTTGAGGCGTCGACGTGGCCGTATGCCAGCAACAGCAGCAGCTGGCTGCCGTCGCAGACGACAACAGGCCCGTGGCCACTCACATAGTGCCAGCAGCAGCCCCAGCAATTCTGTGTCTGTGCTGTCATCAGACCGCCCCAGGAGACCATGTGCACGTGGCACTGGACAGTCCCAACAGGGACCTGTCTCCAGTCACCAACCCCCTGCTTCTGATGACAGTACCCAATCTGGCTTAGTACCTGATACGGTCCGTAGCACCCCTGCCAGGCACAGGTACCATGTCCATGGCCACAGACAATGATCTGTATGACCTGGCAGGTACAGTCTGTGGCTGTCCACAAACACCTGTATATGGCAGCCATGAGGTGGGACTGTGTGCATTCATACACAAATGCAAAGTGATAACACCTAGGGCTACCGCATACATGCACACACTGCATCAACATTGCCCCATCTTGTACTGATGTCCCTCACCAACACACACACACACAGACATGCCAATTGGTTGTATCAGTGCAGACTCAGGCATACCAGGTACACACCCTGTGCATATGATGAAACTGTGCCACCTCCTGCAATCTGTAAAATCGGTGCAGGAACAGGTTAACATGGTGCTGATGCACAGGGTGACTACATAGATGTATTGTAATAGTATGATGTTGACAACAGTACAGTGTAATGATAGCATTGTGGGTATATACCAGCATGCCTGATGCACTTACAGTATGAATGTCATTGTATTGTTTTGTACACCCATAGTAATTACCACAGTGTTCTGTCTGCACATCTTTGCGTACTGGTGGTGAGGCTGTGAAGGGATGGCCACCTACACAGGTAGCACAGGGGATACAACAATGTACATATTGATACTCAATGATGGTCATGTCAACTGCGAGTTGCATGCTGTCCACACACGACTCTGCAATGCAGATGTTTCAGGATGTTGATATCTGTGCAGTACTACACAACACGTTCAAGGCTCACAAGAGCACACTAGCACTACAAGGTCACACCTCATACCATGTATGACAGCACCAAAACACAGAACTAACTATGACAGGTGGGAGAGTGTCCATACATGTCAAGGATACTGTGGTGCCAGGACAGGTAGCATACATCATACTAAGTCTGGAACTGCTGAGTGAGAGCTCAGTGTCTGTTATTTGACATGTGTATTATTACAGGTATGAGCACTTGGGTATCAGGCCAGTTATTCAACATTATGAAGGTACGTGGTCTATACACTTGTGTGGGGTGCGGCTGGACCCAGCCCGTCTGACCTGTGAATGTCTGGGTACTGGCTTATAGTGCCTGCATATATCCACTGTTACCTACTGGAAGTCGTACAACTTGTTTGTTGTAGCATAGTCTACATACAGGCCTGCTGACTGTAGCTTTGTTTGTATGCATGTTTGCCTGTTATGTTCCTGAAACACTGATTCCACCTGCAGTGCAGATATACAGTGTCTCTGTGGATCCCTAGTGACAGCTGTATTGCTTACTGTACTGATGTCCATGTGTCACTTGACAGAACGTCACCGTTTGTCCTGTTTGCATGTAGCTTGCCTGTAACACATTGCATATTACTTACCTCACATTTGCTCAAGACAGCATTCATATATGCCAGCACTAACAAATCAGGAGCACTACACCCTCACATAGTCACCTTGAGTACCTTGTTCCCCATTGGACCTATGTGTCGTTACTTAGTATGGGAGTCACAATGCTATGGTAGCATGTGCAAAGGTCACCTGTCGATATACTCTCAGGTCCAGTTGGTGAATCTGTGAGTCATGTGGCAATGTTACAGCTGCCTCATGTACACAGACAACCCTCTCCCCTTCCCATACACGTACAACACATGTGAGAGATGCAACCACATAGTCAAACTGGGGGCTAAGCTCTGTTAACACAGCACTGGCATTCCCTGTCAGGTGGAGTGGTATACTACAGTGAATACAGTACCAGTCTCCCATAGACCAGCCACGACCGCAATCCAAACACAGCAACACACAGGTACATTATTGGACTCTCAGAATAGCATCCTGCCTGAGCAGCTGACACCTGCAAAGCAGACACACAAGCAAACGTTAAGCCAGAGCAGAGCACATGCAAAACATAGCTCACAAAGCCTGTGTGCCAAACAGTCACAGGCCATATGGCTTGACAACACACCTGCTACAGTTGTATGAGGTACCTATATCGTCACGTACACTGAGGTCCTGCTCCCAGGCTGAACAAGGTGAAGGTCACACTGAGCTGCCCATCGGGCACTATGATCCACCACATAACACATGCATACCGGTCACTCCAAGACATGTAGAAGTATGACTCAGTCATTGTCTGTGCCAGTGTGTATGACCTCTGACGCACCTCCCTGGACTACATGTTAGGGGACATAGAGGGGCTCTCTGAGCTTGTGGCACAGGCTGGTATGACCCTGGCCTTGAGTAGCATCTCAACCTCACCAAGAATGCTGACATAATATGTAGACAGGATCATCAGTTTCTGCAATTAACGTATGTTTCAGTGACATTCAAAGGGGATCCAATGTCTGTCAGTGTGGGATTACATGCTGGACAAGCCACATTGCTTTGCTTGGGACAGCTTGCACCTGTCACCCATGGGCCGTTGTATATTGGCAGAGGCTGTTGCTACACACATAGTGCCTTTGTATGCAAGGCTAACATTACATAGCCACCTACACAGGTATCACACGGGATAGGACACTAATAGAAATGCTACTCAACAGCAGCAGTGTAAACCTCAAGATGCATGCAGTGGAAACTGTCCTTAGCATGGGGTACAGCAATATCCGTGCAGTAACAGACTCCTGGTACAAGGCTCCCAGGTGCACACCATCAGTGCCAGGTCATTCCTGATACCATGCTTGTCATCCCCTACACATGCACCAAACCAGAACAGGGGGGATGTATCCAAAGGCACCTCAGATACACACACCCCCAGGTTGGTGGCACTGCACAAAGCATCAGAGCCTCTCCATGTGCAACTCATAGTGGGTTAGACTGCCTTCAGGTTCATAGCCTGGCACACACCACACTCCCATACCCAGGAAACCCACTTGGCCTTCCTGACAACACTGGAAATATGACGGTCTCTACACACACCATTATATGGTTGTACTGCAACTACCCATACATAGAGTGTGAGCATTACTCTAGCTGCAAGACCCTATCTGAAGGGTTCTTATCATTCATTCCCTGCATTGATATGGAACAACTTGTTACCACTCCCACAAGTGGTGACAACATGCTGCACCTGTTCATCATCAACATGTGGACTATATGCTCCAGACCAGTCATGTATCCCTCGCTGGTGGGATGACATCATCTACAACCCACACTGTATAGTCACATACCACATGCAGCTCCTGCACAGAACACCACAGTCATACAGTTGTCTGATGCATATTCCATGTATTCACATGAGGCAGGCTTCGGACATGTGAACCCTTGCAGTTCACAGGTACATATGTGTAGGTGGCACACACATACATCATGTGTGCATTGACATTACTGATATAATGTATGTCGTGCAATATTGGGAACAACACCCCACACACATGGGCAAACTGTGTGACAAAAATACACATGGCGTTTGTAGGATACAAACCGCTACCTAACTATGTTAGATCACTTGTGAGAGTTGCAGTAGCAGAGTGTGCTATTTGCATTATTAGGAGGATTGCTTTCTCCTGCTGTACTTATAGGGTGCTGACATCATCAGTGTTTAGACACTGGAATTTGCAGCATGTGTTGTGTAGTAATAGTTGCCAAAAGGGACGTTTTTCTTACACATGGAATTGCACACACAACTCCCCCACACACATACTGTGCATTTGTAGGATTCAAACTCCTACCTACCTATGTTATGACACTTGCGAAAGACGCATTAGCAAAGCGCACTATTTGCATTACTGTGGGGGTTGTTTTCTCCTGCTGTACTTATAGGATGCTGACATCATCAGTGTTTAGACAGTGGAATATGCAGCATGTGTTTTGTAGTAATAGTTGCCAAAAGGGACATTTCTCTTACACATGGAATTGCACACACTACTTCCCCACACACTGTGCACTTGTAGGATTTCAACCCCCTACCTACCTATGTTATGGCATTTGTGTGAGACGCATTAGCAGAGCACGCTATTTGCATTACTGGGAGGATTGCTTTCTCCTGCTGTACTTATAGGGTGCTGACATCATCAGTGTTTAGACAGTGGAATATGCAGCATGTGTTGTGTAGTAATAGTTGCCAAAAGGGACATTTCTCTTATACATGGAATTGCAGATACTACTCCCCCCCACACACACTGAGCACTTGCATGATTTAAACCCCTACCTAACTATGTTATGACACTTGTGAGAGACGTATTAGCAGAGCGCGTTATTTGCCTTACTGGGGGGATTTTATTCTCCTGCTGTACTTATAGGGTGCTGACATCATCAGTGTTTAGACAGTGTAATATGCAGCATGTGTTGTGCAGTAATAGTTGCCAAAAGGGACATTTCTCTTACACATGGAATTGCACACACTATTCCCCCCACACACAGTGCATTTGCAGGATTCAAACCCCTACCTACGTTATGGCATTTGTAAGAGACGCATTAACAAAGTGCACTATTTGCATTACTGGAGGGATTGCTTTCTCCTGCTGTACTTATAGGGTGCTGACATCATCAGTGTTTAGACAGTGGAATACGCAGCATGTGTTGTGTAGTAATAGTTGCCAAAAGGGACATTTCTCATACACATGGAATTGCACACGCATTCACACACACACTGAGCACTTGCAGGATTCAAACCCCTACCTAACTATGTTATGACACTTGTTAGAGATGCAGTAGCGGAGCGCGCTATTCAATTTACTGGGTATAATTTCTGCTCCTGGCATATGTATAGTGTGCTGACATCATTATGTATGAAGAGGTATGTACATCTGTTACTATCCATCAGTACAGGGGAGAGCATATCTATGCATTAACTTTGCACAGGCATACTGGCCTACTGTACTGTGGAGGCAGATGCCAAATACACTGTGGATAGCCTTCTGTATTCCCTAGGGACAACAATCAGGTATTGCACTCTACGGCCATATGTTTACCTGTCAGATGCAAGTATCTGTTGCTCATATACTGTTTGTGGGTCTTTATTGCCATAGCCTTCCCTATCTCTATAAACAATGTGTGTACTGTGGGAGATGTTTGCATATGAGTGGGATCCAGTACTTTACTTATGTCTCTGTTGTAACTTCACTGTGTGCACTGGGCAGATGTCTGTATTGTGGGAGGTTCCTGTCTTAACACATAGAAATGCCAGATATGTGTGTGCAACTGCTGAACTGTGACATGGCCTAAGTGTGTGAGCATGCCCAGTTCGCAGTTTGTATGGCTTCTTGACTGCCACGTCTCATTTATCTAAGTGTGTGAGCATGCCCAGTGTGACCTTTCCTTATGTTGGGATCTGTGGACCACCACATTTCTGTTTGTGTGTGGACGCCATCTATATATCACATGTACAGTTCAGTGTTGGACATCAGGTTGTGTTCTTACTGCCCAACTGCTTTGTGTCTGAACCTAACAGGCATTATGCTGTACCTGCAGGGTCGCCATGGGATAGTTTGCATACAGTTGTCATCATCCTTTCCTGCTGACCAAACAGTTGTATTGCCGTATAGTGTACTGGTGCAGAACTTTCACTGTGGTGGACAGTATAATCGGTTTCAGTCCTATCACTGCTTGTAATATTTATAGTGAGCACACCAGACTGGTTGAGGGCCAGATGTGCAGATATGACCATGTTGCATTTTGTTCAGATATGGACAGCATAGTACATGATTGTCCGACATTGTTTATGTATTCCACAACTTGTGTGGACAGTGACAAACAATGGCCATGTGCCCTAGTCCATTTGTAATGTTAGTCAGAGAGTGTTTGTCCTTCAACACACATTTACTGGTATTTGCCATGACATGTGTCACGGTTAGTGTGCTGTGCCTCTGTCTACCCGTGAAATACAGGTGACATCCAGGGTACACCTACCATCTCCCATCCAGTCATCATGATTCCTCTGGATGACAGTCACTGAGGGACTCCCTGGATATCCTGTAGTGGGAGTTTAGTCGTGAGTGGAGTGAGCTTCTGGGTTATGGACCAATCGGTACAGCATGTCCTGTTTATGTCTGTGCTGGGGTTCAGGCCTGTCAGCTGCATAGGTCACCAGCATTCAGTGTTTACATGATGCCAAATGTCCATTGATACCAGGTTGGTCATGGCTCTATACATCAGGCACAGTTCACCTCCAGCCAGGCAGTATGGCACTGTGTGGAGCTGCAGTTCCTTTACTCAGGCGACACATGGCATCTGTTACAGCTCTGCGCTCCTCCTGGTGGGGTATTTGTGTGGTCTTTCCAGTTGCTGCAGGTGTCTGCTATGGTACATCCCTGAAGGGCCATTGTACACAATTGTGAGGCTGCTGCTGGATGACTGGAGAGGCACATTGACCTACCCTAACCAAGCTGTGCTTACCTTCATGATTAGGTGGGTATATGGTATGTTTCTGTAACCACTACAGACACATGGTTGTCACATGCAGGATATCTATCACCTTGTGTCCCCAGGTCTCTTATTGCTCCTGATGTACTTACTGGGTTAACACCTATGTGGTAATTTCTGGCCATGTACTGTGTTTCCACAGGGGTTGACTATACACTATTCTGTATTTAGCTTGTTGACATGGCTGTGGCACCACTTGTCTGTTTCTATGGGTGCCTTTTGTAGGTTGCATGTGTCGGCTGGAGGGTCCGATATGGTGGCCAGTTTGTAGTCCTCTGCGAACCTGTTCAGACAGAGTCCTTCCATGTTGGCATGTACCTATGTGACATATATAGCATACAAGAGAGGTCCCAGGACCATGCCTTGTGGGATGCCAGTTGTACCTGGTTTGCAGTCTGCCATGGCTGCAGCATGTCTGCCAGGTCAGTTCTGTCCTTGAGCTGGTTTGCAACCCATCTACTTGCATAGGGTTTATAGTTAGGCTGGTGAGCTTATCTGTACCGCCAACTAGGGTATCGTGTGGAAGGGTTTATCAAGGTCCAGATAGGCTGTGTGATCAACATTCCCCACATCAATGGCCTTGGTGTACGTTTCACATGAGTCAGACATGTGTAAGGGGCAGGATCTGCCCTATGACAGCCACACTGGGTAGGGTCCAATGTCTGTAGGTACCCAATCTCGTTATTCATGGGATCCATGATCATCCTCTCCATTACATTGCCAACCTAGATAGTCGGGGTTGAGGGGTGATAGTTTGCAGTATCCATTTAGGCACCCCCTTTGTGGTGTGGGACCACTGTTGCTGTACACTGCTCTTTGGGTACATATCCTGTAGTGCCCAGTAATGCTATTTGCTGTTCCATTCTTCTTACAGTACTTGTTGGACACAACCCAGGACACCATCTGGTGCTTTGTGGATGCTGGCTGTAACCTCAGCATCTGCAATGTCAGGGGGCCAGCACTCTCCTGGGATAGATATTTGGCAGTTAGGTGCTGGTGGGGAGTTTGGAAGGAATCTGTTTGGTAGGCTGTTGGCAATGTGTGTGGGTTTGGTGTATTGTTTGTGATATTAGAGTGCTGCAGAGCATATCTGTGGATTATCAAAATGGTTCCTACCATCAGGTAGGATAGCTGTGTGATAATCCTTTGTGTCCTGCACAATTTGTATCATCATAGGTTCATAGGTTCATACTAGGCTATCTGCCCCGGCTTTGTTTGAGCACGGACAGACTGTGTGTGGGTCTCAACGCCCCTTGCAATGTGCATATTATGCCCACGTAGGGTTTACTTTCCTAGATGTGACACAGGGATGCCCCCCAGTGTACACCTACCATCTCCCATGCACTTCACCGGATTTCTCTTGTTGAGTTTGTGTGTGGAGCTCAGCCTATCATGGACTGGGATTCTGTTCCAGAGTGTCAGGAGCCTCTGGGTTTTGGATCCGTCCCTCCAGCACATCCTATTAATCTATGTGTGGAGGTTCAGATATCTCACTGTGGTGTGTCTGCTGGATTTGGGGTTTCTGCAGTCGAGCATGTCCATTCATTCTGGATTGGACATGGCCTTGTACATCAGGCATACATCACCTCTGACTGTGCAGTATGCTTCTGAATTGGGCTGTGATTTCTTCAGCCAGGCTGCAGATGTCCAATGTTTGGACCCTTTATCCTGTTGGTGGGGTACATTTGGGGTCTTTCTGACTGCTGCAGGTGTAAGGTAAGGTACATCCGAACTGGGGCAGTGTTGTCACGTATGGGCCTGATAAGGGAAGAGTATGGGGGCACAGTGACCTCTCTAGCTCTACATGTGCATCCTTTCATATTAAGGTGGGCAATATAGCAGGTCTTCCTGGCCACCTTGGCAATGTGAGTGTCACATGACAGGTTACCGTCCACTTGTGTCCCTAGGTCCCTGCTTACTTCTTCCATACATAATGGATTGCCACCTATGTCATACTTTGTGTGTGCCTTGTTTGGTATTTGTTGAGACATTCATACTCTGCAGTGTCTTCAGGAAGGCTGGCTGGGGTACCTGGGTTTGTGTGTGTGGTCTGTAGCAGGCTTCAAACAGGTACACAGTTTGAGACAGTGTTACTTGCCCGTGGATAGTCCATGCTGCTTCTTGCTGTGGTACCAACCTGGGGGTGTGGTTACCCTTGATAATTACTGGTAGCCACACTCCTATTGTCATGTGTTCCATGTTTTGGAGCTGTAGAGCATGGTATGAGGCATAACCTGGTAGTATTAGGGTGCTCTTCTGGGCCTTGCCCAGGTTTCTGTTACAGAACACATATTACCATTCTCCATGCTGTGATGGGTTTGGTCTGCATGCACCTTGCAGGTTAGACTTCTGGCATTGGGTAGCATTACGTCCAGGTTATTATCCCTTGTGTTACTTATGGTGGTGGGTTTGTGTTTCCAGACTTACCTATTCCAGGCACAGTGGGGGTGACAACAGCCTTTGCCAGTATCCACACAGCCAGGTGTGCTGGGTGTGTGCCATCCCTAGCAGGTGGGGCATCATGTCTTGCTCGGCATGTCAGCCCAGGCTGTCAGACATGTGTTCCCCCTTGCTAACAGCAATACCTCAGCCAATTATTGTACTTGATCTTGTTGTCTTCATAGTGTGGCATCATGCTTGTTGAGGGTGAGATGTTAGGTTGGGTCTTCATGTTTGCATATACTAGATGGTGTTACATTGCTTAACACATGGCAATCATGCCTCAGGTGGTGCTGCAGGGCTGCCTCTGTCAGATGCACATACTACACTCCCTGTACATGTTTGAGAGCAGGTTGTGTCATGTTAGGCGTCCCTGTTACTATATGAGTGAGTCAGAGTGGGGTATCATTCCCAGGGTTCCTACTGAGCCAGTGTATGTGCTATGCGTTGCCTCTTTGCCAAGGCCAGGGCATACTGGGCATGCCTCCTTCTGCCTACTGGGGCAAGCTCAGGTTGTTCCTCCTCCGAGTCATGCTCTGCCTGTGATGGCCTTGGCAATGGTGGGGGGCTGTTTGTCCCGGCCCTATGCTGGTCTTGCTGCAGCTGTTTTTGCAGAATCATATTATATAGCATAGCACATACCATGACAATTTGGGTACATGTAGTTGGTGAGTACTGCAAGGCTCCACCAGATGTGTCCAGGCACCGGAACCATGACTTAAGCAGCCCAAACATACGCTCTATTACATTACGTGTTTGTGCGTGTGCCTCATTATGGAGTTCCTGTTCAGGTGTGTGTGCGTTTCTGATGGGTGTCATCAGCCATCGCTCCAGTGCATAACCTGCATCCCCCACTAGGTGACCATGTGGGATGTCCCCATTTGCAAATGTCTGGTACAGCTGCGTCAAATGCCAGATATGGGAATCATGGTAGCTCCCAGGGCAGCCAGCACACACATTCATTATTATGCCCTGGGCATCACACATGACCTGGCAGTTGATGGAGGGGAAGCCCTTGCTGTTAATGTAGGCCCTACCTCGCTCACCGTCTGGTGCTTTGATGCGTATGTGCGTGCAGTCTATTGCACCCACTACCTCAGGGTATTCCGCTATTTGCTGGAAGAGACGCATATTGCTGGCCAATACCTCACGGGCATTGGGGAAATATACATGCTCACCGACATGTGCTGACATGGCATCCAGGAACTGGTGCAGTACCCTGGAGGCTGATGCCTGTGATATCCCCATCATATCACCAGTTGGTCTCTGGAAGGTACCTGTTGCTAGTATTCTTAGGCCAACACATACCTTGGTTTCCACTGGGATGGGTTCCCCTCTGTTGGTTCTGTGTGGGAGGCGTGGCCTGCACAGCTCAACAATTTGCTGCAGGAGGTCTCTGTCCACTCTATAGCACTCCACTATCTCCAGCTCATGTAACCCCTGGTAGGTGACCCTGGGCCTGTACACTCTTCTCCGTCTCCTCACTGTGGGTTGTCTGGCAGCATTTCCATTGTCACCACCCCCAGCAAGTCTCCTATGTCTCCTTATGATAGCTATGGCAGCCCCTAGCATGCTTGGTCTGAGTGCAGCTTTTTCAGTTTTCACTTCTACTAGCTTACTCCTGTCTTGCAGTGTCTCTTGAGAGAAACATACTGCAATGCTGTTTGCAGTGTTTTAAGTGCTGGGCTGGGCTTGTATTCTGTCTGTGTAATTGCATGCTTCTAATTGTTTTCACCTGCTACCTCTACAAGTATTCCCTGCTAGTTTCCTACTACTTCTTCTGCTTCCTTTTTCCTCTCTGTTTCCTCAGGGGGGAGCAGCACGCATACCAGCAAAAACACTCTCACAGTGGCTACCACGCGCGCACTCATGCTTACACGGACTAGAATCTGCTTATTCGGATTAAAACGCGCGCACACCAGTGCAAACAGGTTTACAAATCTTTAAACAGGCTCCTACATGCTTTCTCTGCCTTACACGCGTGCACTCTGTCTTACTCGCGGCTTCCAGCGTGCACACGCGCACATGCACGTACAGCAAGAAACTTTGGTGTTGGCCACAGTGTACACCTTACATTTCTTGACTTTGCCATGCTTATCTGTTGACACTCCTCTTTTTATGCTGTGTGATTGACATCTTTCACATACCACTTTGCTCCAATGAGTTTGATTTCTTCCTGACATTCCCCCCGTGATGTCACCTATCTCATACTCTGTTACTCCCCCTTATCTAACTCTTACACTACACGGAATGTGCTAATTTGCTATGTGACAGTGTGATTCACTATCCTACCACTCATTTACATAGGATTGCCTACTAATGCTTAGTTACATGTCTTGCACTCAGCTTCCCCCCTTAGCAACCACTAGACGGTGGCCATGTTGTTTTTGGTCTGCTAGTCCCTGCATTGCAAATCCATGCATTACATAAAACCCACATTTGTGGGTTTCAAACCTTTTTTTTTCTGTTTTATATAGCGCAGCCCGTTTGCGTGGGGCTGCGTGCGTTTAAACCTCGCCGATCTCCGAAAAAAAAATATTTTATTTCATATTTGCATCGGGTTACCATGCCAATGGCCACATATTTGGTCATTGGCATGTTGACTGCAACATTTGCACACTTTATTTGGAGCTGTCATGGCTCCGTTGTGCTATTTGCAGTAACGTACTCAGTTGTCAACTGAGTACATTTCTGCACCTAACACGACTCTTACACGGGCTGGTTTCAGCTTTGTGGATCACTAATCTACCTCATTTGCATGCCTTTCGGCTGCAAGTGAGGTGATTAGCATATCCACTCCCTGCCCGTGTAAGAGTCGTTTTAGCTGTCTCTTACACGGGATTTCGGGCTGTTCCTGGATCGCGATGGCTGCATGGAGTCTTACACGACTCTTAGACTCCATGCAAGCCATCATGAATCCTACCCGTAGTCTTTTGTTGACATCCGCAGTTTTGAATTTCGCAGTTTTGGTTTTCGAGTTTGTGAGTTTTTGGCTTTATAGTCTCGAGATACTGAAATTCGATATTTCAGTATTTCAAAATTACAAAGTGAATATACATATATATATATATATATATATATATATATATATATATATATATATATATATATATATCTAAACATACACACACACACACACACACACACACACACACACACACACATATATATATATATATATATATATATATCGTATACATGTAGTTCTACTGAAATAAGTTGGCACAGCACAATGTTGACTGCGAGAACATCGACCACAAAAGGTTGACGTGCAGCGTCTTATATTTTACATATTTTACATACTTTTGTCTTCATTTTTCTGATTTTATGGGAATGCATTTTGTTCTATTTTTTATTTTCTTATATTTTTTATATTTTTTTATTAATTTTTATTCATTGTTTGCAAATGTTGTCAATAGAATTGACTCAGTGCCACACACTGTGAATCTCTTTGTAGTGACTCATTTAAGATGATGTTTTATTTCCTGGGGGCGTGGTGGTCATGTGATTGAACACAAAAGCTATAAAATGTGTGGGGACTTCTAGCATAGTTTATCTGATGAAGTTCATGTATTTTGTGAATGAAAGCATTTATCTCTCATAGTTTTAAACACGTTTTTATTTCAAAAAGTTTCTAGATTAAAGTTCTTCTGGATTTCATCTGCAGCAGTTTGTTCCCTTGGGCCTTCCATTTGTGTTTTAATATGCAGAAGGTTGACAGTTATGCTAGATCAACAATCCACAAGTAAGGGAATATTCCCTTTCCCCAGGGATTGTGTGATATAAGAGTTAGTGTATATGATTAGCAAGAGAAATGGGGGATGCTGGCAGCTTGCCATCCTGCAAAAAACAATGGTATTTTGTTTTTTGTTGGTAGCATACAGTCAGGGTTTTACTCATGCATGCTCAGTTGAGTGTCAGCATTTCCATTGTCAGCCTTTGGCAGCTGTCAACATTGTGGTGTGTGGACAGAATGCAGCAACCCCCCCCCCCACACATATATATATATATATATATATATATATATATATATATATATATATATATATATATATATATATATACACATATATATATATATATATATATATATATAAATAACCATAGTAGGCCTTTTCTACACCCTTGGGCATGGATGCATACTTTGTACTTCTGTGAACACTTTAACCTACGAATCCCCATCTCTGGATGCCACCTGTGTCCTTTATAGTTATGGGTACATAGCTTGCACAGATGTCCACTCTTAGATAATAACCTTCTCTTCCTGGATGCCCTTTGTTCCCTTTATACCTCTGCTGCAAGGACTGCACTGATCTGCACATTATAAAACAAAATCTGTTATTCACTGCAGAAATGTAGGCTGTAAGAAAAAAGCTTATGATCAATATAAAACTCACAGAGCATGACATGAAGGATATTCAGACAAAGAATGGAATGAGTCTGGAAGAAATTACATTAAAGTCACTTCCTCTTACATAGGTCAAATGAGAAAATCAATCTGAAAATGTAAATGAATTTCAATATAAAATATTTATGTAAAGCAGTCATGAACTATACAAAATGCCCAAAGCTAAATGATATATTTTGCTATGTCCCACTGGCAATAAGATACTTATCTTTTATTTAAAAGCTGGTTATGAATAATAAAATATCAAGGCACTTAATGGCATTTTGGAATTGCACACATGCTATGCCAGTGGTCTCATAAAATCTTGTGCTATTCTAGAAATGGTACAAACACATTCATAAGATTTTCTGAAGCTGAAAAGGAGCTTCTTTATGTTAACATAATATCTGATATGTAACATGTTGCTTTCTTCCACACAGCTGTGCAAGGCTCATTGCTTAGTGTCTATATTACTTATAGGACAATTGATACTCACTGACTGAGAAACAGAAATATAGATAATAGCCCAATAACCTCTCTGATGGTGTTAGTACCTCATGGTTATGAACATGGCAATATCACTGGCTCCCAACAGGATAAGTGCATTATTTTTATTTACTAACTTATTAACTACTTAATTAATTAATCAATTGTTTTTGGAACTATTCTAAAAAATAGTAAATTATGAATGACGTTAAGTAATTATGACAATTCTGCATCTCTAAAATTTAAAGTTAGCATTTTATTTGTAGTACTACATAGGCCTAATCAAAGCCAGGGATACCTTATATTATGAATCCTGATATATAAGGAAGGATTCCAAAACTTGTACTCTGCCTGTGTGGTATGAAATTATGCCAGGGAGCCATATTGCCTCAAACTGTTTTGGAATCTGGCCCATAAATAGTAAGTATAACTTTTATTTTAGCCACTATGGAACAATCAATTTGTCACACACATCTGTCATATAAAATTATCTTACTTGGTTAACTCTGCCAAGTTGTGGAACATATTATAAGAAGAAATAAAACCAGAAAAATATGCAACTGTTCATGTGCGTCGCCCTGCACACCTTCGTGCAGTGCTGTGATGGTTATTGCAGAGCACTGAATTACTCTCTTGGGCTTGTGCGGACTTTTCCTACTTACATAGGCTTTTCTTAAAAGCAGTGTGGCTATTATATATAATTAACGGTTCAAAATCTGCTCCAGGTAATAAACTGGGAAACTTATAAAGGCTGTGATATTTTTTTTGTGCTGGCACCTGGGAAACCTTTGGACTGTTTGCTGGTTCATTACATTATTCATCATGATGTCTGAAGTAAAAAACCAAGACGGTGAAGACAAAGAAGTTTAAACTAACACATTTATTCTGGACAATAGATAACAACAGACTAAAATATTAAAGTTCCCCTGCATACTCTTGTTGTCCTGCAATATGAAGGACCTTGCAAATCTGACTCATTAGTACTTAATAACAATATGGTTCATAAATTCTTAGAAGGTTACTAGGCTAGTGGCCCTAGAGCCCTTACAAGCCTAACCGTATTTATCCTGAGTTGCCGCAATTGTCAGTCATTAGGTGAGTAAAGCTCACAGAGATAAGGGTCTATGGTAGTTAATACCATCTTCCTCTGCCCAGGAGGGACATGGACACCACCCAAGGAGGGAATTTGTGGTCACCCATCATTGATCTAGGTTGCATTTGAAGAGGGTCATGGAAGGACTCTGTTTCACATGGATTGGGAGTTTGTTCCAGAAAAGTGGCAGTCTCTTGGAGATGTATCTATCTCTCCAGCATGACCTGTTCATGTCAGAGGCTAGGTTAAGATCCGTGGAGTCAGTGACCCTCCTGTAGTTTGATTTACGAATGTGTAGCATTTCCATTAGTACCGGATCAGAGACTGCCTTGTAAGCCAGGCATAAGTCACCTCTTAGAAACCTATAAGAGACAGAATACAGTGACAGAGCTTTCTATATTTCCATGTAAGACTTGTTTTGTGCATTTAATAATTCCTTGTTGAGAAACCTCTGTGATTTCTCCAGTTGTCGCAGGTGTCTGGTGAGGTACATGAAAAAGTACTCAATTTTACTGGTCTGATGAGGGACGAGTATAATGGAATTATAACATCCTTAAATCTAGATGCAATGCTGATATGTCATGTAGAAGGATTTCCTTACTACTGTGGATATATAGTGATCAAAGGTCAGATAGTTATCAACCTGAGTACCCAGATCATGCACCACTGGGACTACACTTAGGGGGTTGCTGTCTATAATGTAATTAGCAGGGATGTCAGCTTTCCAGCTTTCACAAAGGGAATAATAATGCTGTTTTTTTTTTTTTTTTTTTTTTTTTGCATTTAGCTGTAATCTGTGGCTTTGACACCAATCATTTATCATTTGCATGGACTTATGTTAACATAAATTTTGAGCCTCTTGGCTCTGGTGTAGAATGGCAACATGTAATCAAGATTCTGAATCTCCGGGGTAATGCAGCTTCTACTCTGTTGTTCTACCCAGTTAACATCGCTTACTGCAGTGCACTGTACAGGGTGTGGCTGCAGCCAAAGCATCATATCTGGCATATGTTATATGGTATCATCTTGAAACTAGCCCTTGATGTCTGCCCTTCTGAAGCAGAAGGTAGGAGGGTGCACTGGAACAGACAAACAGAGGTTCAAAATAAATATGATCTGTCATCCATGTTTCAGTACCATAAGCAGAGGCTGACTCTTAATTCACTTGTGAACAATAGATTGTGAGGCTGTGGCAATGATTCTCGCTGCCATTTTGCACAATTCTAAATTTTTGTTTTAGTCACTGAACAACTAAATATTGCTAAGCATTTGTTCTTTAAAAATTAAGACACTATCATCACCAAGAATGGTTTAGAACAAATACTAGTATTGCTTAAGTACTTACCATGTTCTTTGCAGTGACTCCACATTGTCAGTCATCCTTCTAATTTCTGATTCATTCACTAAAATTACCAAAGTATTACATTCCTGCCATTTTTAAAGCCCTACTCCCGAAACATTACACTCTTATTCTTTCTTCTTTTACTGATAAAGGCAAAGCTGAGACCTGTTAGCATACATTTAACCTCCTGGCCATTCAAGATGGTTTGCCTGAAGCTTTGCAGCAGAGGGTCACAGAAGCAGAATGCAACTAGATGGTCACTAAGTTCAACCTTATCAAAGAATGATAAGAGATAACTGTGTAAAGCTGAGGATTGTAGAACTTTTCACACTCTCATAACTCTATCCTAGCCTTCCATTAATATGTGCCCTCTTCTTTAAGGTTACAGAAAAGTTAGGTATAAGCTGCTTCTACAAACCTAGGTAAACCTACAAATAGACAAAGGAAGCAAAGCTAGCTACGCAAAGCAGCAATAATTGTGTACTGGTCCACAAATAAGACTCTGAGAATGTAAAGGAGGAGATATATTTTATTTAGGATGGGACATCTGTGTCTGTACCAGGTGAATGAGATATGGAATTGTTCTACTCCATGCACCTTCCCTTCCTGACCACGTTTGCCCTGTATAAGCCAACAAGTTACTCTTCGTGTTATTAATTTGGAAGCCAACTTATATAATTGTCCTTTTGCCTGTTATTAGTCTCATATGACATGGTCCTTAGTAGACTTGGTCTATAGTACTCTTGATCTCAGCCAAAATGCAGAGAAGAAATTATTTTTATTCCTCAGATACTTTTACTGTATCTGCTTGCAATATGCCTGTGTCTCACACTTTGTACCATTATTTTAACACATCATTCCTTCCTTGTCCTTATGTTCTGCTACACAACATACACAATGCTTATCATTGTGTGAGAAACTATATAGTGTCAGTAGTCACTAAAATCATTTTTTATTGATATAAGACACTACTTTGCACTAAAAATACAAATAATTTCTCTGAAAATTTCTGACTATTTCAGAGAATGTTTTACTAAACTGTTTAAAACTGATACTCTTTGTGGTAATGTATATCCTTAATTTGTTCCTTTACCACAAACCTTAACTGTATCCAAGCCGAGTAACTAGGCTTGGAAACCCCAAAAGATTACTGAAGACAGCACATATTAATGCTTGTAGCATTTGTAGTAAATTGTACCTCCTCCAGGTTTGTACCACATTGCATATACCATGCAATATTACAGTCTCTGAGAAATGGTCACATGGCCCTTAAGTAAGTCAAGAATTGTCCCATCCACTTAACTTATATTTACATTTGGTAGAACTCCTAATGGTGTGGTTAGCATAAACAGTATTTACTCTGAATAATATCCTACTTCCCTAACAACTCTATATCGCTAAGAGAAGCTTAGTTCTTGTATATGTTAACATCAGAATTCTGAAACATCTGACACATGAGCAATGCAAGGTTATAATACCTTTCATACCTTTAGACCAGCTAGTGCACAGAAAGGAACAAAATGTGGAGGAATCTCAGTCTATATTAAAACAAACATCACCTTTAGACTAGTTAAAGTTTATGACTCACTGGAACCCATACATGTACAACTGACTGTAAACAGGGTCTTGTATCATATCCGTGCAACCAACAGTTCGCCATCCATGTCCCAGGAAACCCATGCTACCTATCTCAATGTATAAGAGTCCCTCAATATTCATCCCAATATGATATTTATGGGTGATCTCAACTACCCCTCTGTACACAGGGAATCCGAGTCTATATTAAATCAGCAAACATTTAAAAAAGCGAAAGCTGATGTATCGACCCCATGTAAGCGAAAGCTTACAATCCCAAACACTTAGAATGGCGATTTATTTCCCAGGGAAAAAAATTACTGTTCCAAAAAAAGAAAAAAAAAACTTTAAAACATTACATAAAGTGGGGGGCTTCACCCCCTCACCCCCCTGACATGGGGGGGCTGTGACCCCCTCTACTTAAATATACCAACTCCGAGATTGCACTACAGTGACGAAAATGGAAAAATAATGAAGACGGCCAAGTGATTTCTTTCCCAGGGAAAGAATTTGCTTATATGCCATTTCACGCTTTCAAGTTTGATCAAGACGCATTCGAAATAATGTGTATTTGATCATATAATAGGGAACCAGAGAATCCTACACCACTTCTAATGCACAAGCCTAGCAATTCCTAAATGTTCATACCAACATTCTGGAACAGCTGGTTCATTCTCCTACAAGGGATACAAACTTCCTTGACCTTGTACTCACAAACATGGGATGCCAATGTTCCTCTCCCAATGTAATATAATGTCTTTGCTCATCGGATCTGACCATAAGGCTGTATTGCTAGAAACAAAAATTAAATTGGGTGCTCTAATGAAACCAAAAACCTTTAGGAACTATTCCAAGGTTAACCTCTGTCTAATAAGTAACACCTTTGCTAAATTCCAAGCACCCCCAAACCCAGTAATCACCATAGCATATGCTGAGTTATTTACAAAATGTCTGTACAGCAGTATTGATAGTTGTATGGAGTGAGCTGAGCTCACTAATTTTAGGAATAAGACAAACTCAAAAGACAAGCCACTCTGGTGGAATCACAATATCATTTGGTCATACAAGAAAAAAAAAAAATCTTGGCTAAGTATAAGAGGAACAAAGCCATACATACTAAAAGCCCCCTGACCAATCTAAACAGGCAGCTAAGAGGGTTAATTAATACTTCAAGGGCAACATTTGAAGAAAAATTAGCTTCTCAGGCAAAGGGCAACCATAGAGCTTGCTACAGCTATGTCCCAATTGCAAGGGAAATATGCAATGATGTACACCACTTACCGTAAATGGCATCACCCACACTGAACCAGAGGCCATTGCCAACCATTTGCCTGACAGGTTAAGCTCAAAATTCTACCCCTACTCCCTGCCCTGAGAGTCCAGAGTTAATAGTGTATACCACAATCCCCCAATTACTAGGGAACAAGTCATCAATGCACTTTGCAAAGCCAAAAACACTGAATCTATGGGCCCTGATAACATCCCAGATGCTTAATAAATAGCGCAAAACATGCCCTCTCTGGTCCAGCTGAAACACTTTTCAACTGGAGCCTACAGTCAGGCTTTGTGCCCATAGATTGAAAGAAAGCTACAGTCATTCCCCTGCTCAAAGGAGGTTCAAACACTGATCACAGAAACCTTAGGAGCAATACCTAGTATTGCACTGAACTGACATGCAATAATATTACCTACACATCCTCTGAAGATATAACAAACATATTAGACAAATTTCTTCCATTAATAGCTTCCTTTGTATGACATCATATCTGAATCCACAAAGGCCACCTGTCATCATCTCCTAAATGCTATCTCTGAGAAACAAAAAACTCTATGTATATAGGTCCTGACAATTTGCCAAGGACTTCTAGGATGAGGCACTCATTCATGTACCTACTTCAGGATTTATTCAACCACAGCTCCCAAGTGGTTTCAAATCTGATTTGTGGAGAGCAGTTGCTGTCATCCCTCCTCCACAAAGATGGTCCCATCACTGACCCTTGCAAGTTTAAACCCATAGGTCATACCAGTGCTATCTGTATGAGAGTAGCACACAGCATTTTGGGCCACATAAAAAAATATTGATAGTTTACAATCTCGCAAACCAAAACATGGCTTTGGGAAGGGAGTATCCTGCCTGCGTAACCAAATGTACATGTTTGAAAAAGTCAATGAGACATTTGATTAGAGAATATTGAAATGCATAATATCCATAACCTGGTCAAGGCTATCCACACCATTCCACTCTCATGCATTACTGATAAACTAATGAAAATAAACTTAAACTGTTATGTAGCGTGCTGCATAGCATACTGCCTCACAGACAGAACTCAACAAATCAGGATTAAATTTAAAAATAACACACCAACCTACAACTTCAGGAACCAGAATACAACAGACCAAACCCATCTACTAAACTGCACAGCTATGACTTCCGTTTTCTTCACTTGCTCCAAAACTGCAATCTTTTCCTCAGCACACCACTGAGAATACTAACCATACTAAATTCAGACTCTTAACTCAAACAGTTTCTATTTGAGCAATTCAAATCCAAATGCCAGACTGCAGGACATAACACTTAATCAAGACTATTTATGCTAGGTTAATTACACTGCATTCACCCTATTTACACCCCTCTTTTTTTGGTTACCACTAAGTGTCTGCTAGGTATAATTATGTACATAGCTTATCTTTCTCCTTGTGTACTGCTGTATCACATTTTTTTCTTAGTTCCTCAGACTCCTTGGACTTTGTGTTTTTACCATTACTTTTCTCTTGCTTTGTCCTTTAAACACCTTGAGCTACCCTCCATACGTCTCAACCTCTCAACACAAGAAATCATCCGAAATAATGGGGGGGGAGGGGCATAGGACCAAAAGGAGGACAGATTTTAAATATTGGTTCTATAAACTTAGAAAGTTGTTAAAATGACAGATTTTGCATTATTATGTATTTTCTGAAGGGTTTAAAGTCTGAAACTTAAACATCTGTCACTCTTTAGTATTATTTTCTGACTTCAGTCCTCAATGATTTGCCAGAAAAACATGAATTTTATTAGGAACAGACCAAAAATAAGAGACAAAAATCTGGGCATTCTGCTAAGATCTGGACAGTTGAGAGGTATGTTACCCTTTACAATTTCCAAGGATAAACCTGTTTCTCACACATTTCTTGTACTCCTCTGGTGTTCTTTTCCACTTATAAAATGTTCACCTCAACATATGTAAACTTTGTATATAGTCCGCCGGATTCAGCAAGCCTTGTGCAGCGTGCAGGATTAGTGCAGGAGCTCTAGCAGGCAATATGTCTGCGGTGCGATCCAGGAATAGCCTGCAGGGGCGTGCACGAGCACTCCTGCACTAGTCCTGCATGGACTCAGCCCCTGTATGCAATTTAGCCCATTTTCAGGAGAAATCCATGCAAATGAGGTGAATTTGTGATCCAGGAAGCTGGAAACCGGTCGTGCAGGACTAGTGTAATCTGCAGAAATGTACTCGGTTAATAACCGAGTACATTTCTGCAACTTCCAAAACGGAGCCGTGACAGCTCCAAATAAAGGGTGTATATCATTCAGGAAGCATGCCAATGGCCAAGTATGTCCATTGGCATTGAAAACAACTTAAAAAATAAAAAAAAACAATGTTTATTTTTTTTAGCCGATCTCGGCTGTTTAAGCGTAGGGCAGAGAAGCGCAAACGGGATCGGGGGGAAAATAAGAAAAGAAACCTAAAATAAGCATTCTAACTAAAATCACTATTCTTCCATTAAAGTCAATGGCAGGCAGAAGTCAACATGGCCAGTAAGTAGTGGTTGCTAAGGGGGGGGGAGGCTGAGTGTGAGACATGTAACTATGCATTAGCATCCAATCCTATGCAAATGAGGGGAATGTTAATGAATCCCAGCTTTCCCCAGCATGCTGGTCAGCTCCCAACAGTGTAAGAGCAGGAATAGCTTGGTGCAAGCCTAGGAGTTAGCTGACATCATGGGGGGTGTCAGGTATACTGTAAGCAGATTGGAGCCCTGTGGCTCAGGTTTGCTTGTAGCTAAGCACAGCTAGGCAAGGGGTGTGTTTGAGTCTGCCTAGCACTTTTTACATTGCCTAAGCAGGTGTGCACGCCGCGCACCGAGTTTGAAAGGAAAAAAATATAAACCAGGAAATAGCAGCTCTGTGCACATTTGAGCACTGTGTTTGCACGGTGTGCCCCTGGTCTTAAACAGGAAGATAATGGGAAGGCAAAACAGTAGTATGAAGTTAATCAAGGAGAACTAGAATAGCTGGCAGGTGAAATTAATCAGAATCAGCCAATTACACAAGCATCAGACCAGCCCAGACCAGAGCACTACTTTAAACTATGCAAACACCTTCCACTCTGGTTTTTCCCATACTCTACACCACCAGTGTATACAAGCAGGGAAGTTTTAACAGACAAAACAACAAAATGATAGGTGGTACAATAGCTATTATACAACAACTTGTGGAAGAGGCTGAGGGTGGTGAGGATGTGAATGCTGTCGACCAACCCACAGTGAGGAGACAGAGAAGAGTGTACAGACCCACGGTAACCTACCAGGGGCTACATGAGCTGGAGATAGTGGAGTGCTATAGGGTGGACAGGGGCCTCCTACAGCAAATTGTTGAGCTGTGCCGGCCACGCCTGACACACAGAACTAACAGTGGGGAACCCATCCCAGCTGATACCAAGGTATGTGTAGGCCTAAGAATACTAGCTACAGGTACCTTCCAAAAGCCAACTGGGGATATGATGGGGATCTCACAGGCATCAGCATCCAGGGTACTCCACCAGTTCCTGGATGCCATGTCAGCACATGCAGGTGAGCACATATATTTCCCCAACACCTGTGAGGCGTTGGCCAGCAATATGCAACTGTTCCACCAAATAGCAGAATACCCTGAGGTAGTGGATGCTATAGACTGCATGCACATATGCATCAAAGCACCACCCAGTGAGCAGGGTAGGGTCTACATCAAAAGCAAGGGCTTCCCTTCCATCAACTGCCAGGTTGTATGCGATGCCCAGGGCATAATAATGAATGTGTGTGTTGGCTGCTATGGAAGCTATCACGATTCCCACATCTGGCATCTGACACAGCTGTACCAGAGATTTGCCAATGGAGACATCCCTCACGGTAACTTAGTGGGGGATGCTGGATATGCACTGAAGCCGTGGCTGATGACACTCATCAGAAATGCACACATACCCGAACACGAACTCCATAATGAGGCACATGCACAGACATGAATTATAATAGAGCAATTGTTTAGGATGCTCAAGTCATGGTTCCGGTGCCTGGATACATCTGGTGGAGCCCTGCAGTACTCACCAGCTACATGTACCTAAATTGTCATCGTATGTGCCATACTACACAATATGATCCAGTGGAAACAGCTGCAGCAGGAACAGCATGGGGCAGGGCCACACAGCCCCCCACCATTGCCAAGGCCTGCACAGGCAGAGAGTGACTCAGAGGAGTAACCTGAGTCTGCCCCAGTAGGCAGAAGGAGGCATGCCCAGTATGCCCTGGCCTTGGCAAAGAGGCAATGCTTAGCATATACACTGACACATGAGGGACCCAGGGAATAACACCTCTCTCTGACTCTTACATACAGCAAAAGGGATGCCAAACATGACACTACCTGTGCTCAACCATGTGTAGGGAGTGTACTTTGTGCACCTGACATAAGCAGCCCTGCAGCACCACCCACAGTACTGGGACACCCACAAGGTAAGTGAGTCACACATGTCAGTCAGGGGGGTTCACATGACCAACAGCAGTCACAGCCAGCAGGACAGGTGTAAACAAACACAAACAAAGGCTGTGCTATGGACTTTGAATGATGCCTGTGGGTAACCTCCACACCCCAGGCCTACACAGACAGACTACAACAGGTCAGGCAGTGGGATCTTAGTTCTGAAGGGTAGGAAGTCAAAAACTAATATGAAGGTCAACCAAAGCTAAGACCTGTAGTAACCTGATATGCCTCTAGTCAGCATGATAGGTTAGAATACAGAATGAAATGGGGTACCTAACATACCAGTACAGTCATAGCAAATGTGTACAAGTGTCAGGTGTGCCCCCCCCCATCCTACATAGGAATGTAATAACAGTCAGATGTGCCCCCTGCCAATCCTGTGTAGAAATGTAGTAACAGTCAGGTTTGCCCTCCCAATCCTGTGTAGACATGTAGAAACAGTCAGGTGCCCCCCAATCCTGTGTAGAAATGTAGAAACAGTCAGGTGTGCCCCCCCAATCCTGTGTAGAAATGTAGAAACAGTCAGGTGTGCCCCCCAATCCTGTATAGGAATGTAGAAACAGTCAGGTGTGCACCTCCCAACCCTACGTATGTATGTAGTAACAGTCTGGTGTGCACCCACAATCCGATGTACACATGCCGTAACAGTCAGGTGTGCCACCCACAATTGTTGCAGTAAAGATGTCTGCAAATATGGCTGGTGGAGGGCCAAACCAAACCAAATTCCAGTACACAAACGGCCGGCAATAAGAGATAATCAACACAACATACCAAAAATAGTTTAATTATTTATTAGTCCCAGATTGGTTTCGGCAAGCTTGCCTTCCTCAATGGGATATGATACAAGTCCTCACAACTGCAGTGCCAGTATAACACAAGCTAGCAGTAAGCCATTGCAAATGTATGGTGGTAATATATGGCACCATCTGAAAGACTGACATGGCATGGCTGTTGGGCTAGATATACAAGCAATACACAGGGGAAAGTACCCCAGACATGCAGTATATATTGTGTCACTGTGAAATGGACACAACCTTGGAATAGTGCAAACAGGTTTGCATCACATTATCTGGTCCTGTAGTAGGGGATAACAGTGTTGTCTGCCCAAACACTAGCAGATCACAAAGGAGGTAGGACTGAAGTATTGGGAAACAGCTGATGTACCTGCACATGCAAGCATAACTGGAATGCCCAATGGATATCTGTGTCAGATGCAAGTAGTGTCCATAGCACACATGCACCCAGCTCATGCAAATACCACCCACAGGTACCTCTCTGGTTGTACCCCTGATGTGGGGAATGGGTACAATATGACCGCAGCTGTATATGGCAAGAGAGAAAGAATGCAGCATGCAGTGCAAGTGTCCCATGCAGGTGTGTCACCAGCTGTAGGTATCACCCTGCCAGCATCCACACCACTGATCAAGGCTGATAAAAGGTAGTGGCATGAACACCTAGCACACCTACCCTGTCATCCCAGGGGAATAAACTATATGGTGGTCTGAAACTGTAGGACAGACAGAATGCAACGGCCTGCCACATCTGGCCCGCATCAACAGCTAATGGCTCAGAGGCCTATCCCAAGGCCCTGTGTCTCACACATACTGCTAATACATGTTATGTCATGGACACCCAATTAACAACACAACACACTCCACATACAGCATATGCAAGGCCATGTGGATAAACCACAGTAACATGTCCACCATGTCCCACTGCATGAACTGTTGACCAACACCGACACACAGCCGTAATGGGGTGATAACCATAGGGAAAGTATCAGAGAATGTATGCATAATATAAGGAAGAGGAGAAAATAACTGGGGGGGGGTGGGACCATGGGCAGCATGGAATGTGCAAGGTCTGACACAAAGCTGTGTGCACACACTATCCCTGGCTGTAAACACATAAATGGGTGCCTACATACCTGCCTGTACACCACAATAGGGGTAATATCCTGACTCATGGCCCCTGCCTTTGGGTAACCTGTGGGAATCTGTACAGCTGTGAGGTATTGCCATAGCAATATAAGGCTTTGCTGTCATGTTGATGGATGTACATGTATGGAATCCCCTGCCAGCTCTGTAACAAGGTGCTGAACTGGATACACAGACCCAGCAGCAAATGTCTGCAGCACCCCATCCAGGATGGCATAACCTACCATGAATATGTAGGCATCTTCCCACAATACTACACACAGCTGCAGTCACCCTTGCCCCCCAAGACATCACTGTGAGCAGGAATGTCCACCTGACAGTACATGAGGATAGAAAACATCACAGTGTATAACAGTACACATGTCTAAATATCTCTGCTAACAGCCATGTAGCTGAAGCAACACAGACACAGTCACCTACAGTACACACTATCCCCTGCACACTTTGTCCCCATATTGCCAAATGATCGATGGATTCCCTGCAGAAACAGTTTGCTACCTGTAGGTGTACAAGACAAAGGTCTGCACTGAAGTACAAACTACCTGGAATAGATCCATACATGCAATACAGAAGGGCATACTGGGCATGCTCACACACATAGACATGAAGCCCATGTCTGCAAACAGCAGTGGACAAGACATATCTGGCAGTTGCAGATGTTAGTGCAGGCACTCCTCAGTATGCACCACTCATGCTTTGTACACCCAGTGGATAGGAATACAAACATGTATCCAGGGACAACACACCATAATAAGCCAAAAGTAGATGTACATAGATGTGTGGAAGAGAGTGACTGTGACAAGGAGCCATCGAGGCCTGTCCCACCCTGCACACAGCCAAATGGCTACAGCCACATGAGGTTCAGATGTCACTCACTGTAGATACTAGCCAATGGTATCTGTCAGCAGTACTATGTGGTGCAAGTGCTAGCTGTGCAACATGACTGTACAAGGAAGGAGTCATATAGCAGCTGTATACACGTACCTGTGGAATATGGCCCTACATGTGCCCACATTTAGTGTGTCAACACCTTGATGAATGGGTTATGGCCCATGCACACACACTGGCCTCCCCATAGCCCTACTATGACAAGCCTGCTGAGGTCATCCACTGTGAAATACAGGTTTGGGAAGGTTGTAGCCCAATAATCTATGTGGCACAACCTATAACTGCGAACTGCTGTAGTGTGATAAAATAGTTAGGTAGGAGTACTAATCCCAGACTTGGCAACTGTGTGCGTGTGTATGTGTGTTTGCCTCTGTCTGTGTCTATGTAGAGAGTAATGCTTTTTAGGCTAGTCACACTCCCTACAATTCAAATGCCCAAATTTGGCAAGGCTGCTGATGTCATCCACCTTGAACTACACCTTTGGGAAGATTGTAGCCCAGTAATCGCCATGGTGCATCCTATAACTGCGAACTAGTGTAGTGTGATAGAATAGTTCAGTAGTTCTTATCCCAGACTTGGCAACTGTGTGTGTGTGTGTGTGTGTGTGTGTGTGTGTGTGTGTGTGTGTGTGTGTGTGTGCGTGTGTGTGCGTGTGTGTGTGTGTGTGTGTGTGTGTGTGTGTGTGTGTGTGTGCATGTGTGTGTGTGTGCATGACTGTCTCTTTCTGTGTAGAGAGCAATGCTTTTTAGGCTAGTCACACTCCCTACAATTAAAATGCCCTATTTTGGGAAGGCTGCTGATGTCATCCACCTTGAAATACACCTTTGGGAAAGCAGTAGCCCAGTAATCTCCGTGGCACGTCCTATAACTGCATACTGCTGTAGTGTGATAAAATAGTTAGGTAGGAGTTCTAATCCTAGACTTGGCAACTGTGTGTGTGTGTGTGTGTGTGTGTGTGTGTGTGTGTGTGTGTGTGTGTGTGTGTGTGTGTGTGTGTGTGTGTGTGTGTGTGTGTGCATCTGTCTGTGTAGGAAGCAATGCATTTTAGGCTAGTCACACTCTCTAAAATTCAAATTCCCTACTTTGGCAAGGCTGCTGATGTCATCCACCTTGAAATACACCTTTGGGAAGGTTGCAGCCCAGTAATCTCCTTGGCGCATCCTATAACTGCATACAGCTGTAGTGTGATAAACTAGTTAGGTAGGAGTTCTAATCCCAGATGTAGCAACTGTGTGTGTGTGTGTGTGTGTGTGTGTGTGTGTGTGTGTGTGTGTGTGTGTATGTGTATGCGTGTGTGCACGTGTGTGTGTGTGTGTGTGTGTGTGTGTGTGTGTGTGTGTGTGTGTGTGTGCATGTGTCTGTCTCTGTCTGTGTAGAGAGCAATGCATTTTAGGCTAGTCACACTCACTACACTTCAAATGCCCTACTTTGGCAATCCTGCTGATGTCATTTACTGTGAAATACACCTTTGGGGAAGGAGTACTACAGTAATACCCATGGTGCATCCTATAACTGCTTCATGCTGTAGTGTGATATAGAACTCTGGTAGGGGTTCTGTCCCCACACATGGCAGTTGTGGATGTTTTGCATGTGTTTCTATGCCTGTGTAGGAAGCAATGCATTTTAGGCTAGTCACACTCCCTACAATTTAAATGACCTACTTTGGTAAGGCTGCTGATGTCATCCACCTTGAAATATACCTTTGGGAAGGTGCCATCCCAGTAATCTCCATGGCGCATCCTATAACTGTGAACTGCTGTAGTGTGATGAAATAATTAGGTAGGAGTTCTAATCCCAGACCTGGCAACTGTGTTTGCGTGTGTGTGTGTGTGTGTGTGTGTGTGTGTGTCTCTGCGTAGAGAGCAATGTTTTTTAGGCTAGTCACACTCCCTACAATTCAAATGCCCTACTTTGGCAAGGCTGCTGATGTCATCCACCTTGAAATACACCTTTGGGAAGGTTTCAGCTCAGTAATCTCAGTGGCACGTCCTGTAACTGTGTACTGCTGTAGTATGTTAGAATAGTTAGGTAGGAGTTCTAATCCCAGACTTGGCAACTGTGTGTGTCTGTCTGTGTAGAGAGCAATGCGTTTTAGGCTAGTCACACTCACTACACTTCAAATGCCCTACTTTGGCAATCCTGCTGATGTCATTCACTATGAAATACACCTTTGGGGAAGGAGTACTCTAGTTATCCCAGTGGTGCGTCCTATAACTGTTTCATGCTGTAGTGTGATATAGAACTCTGGTAGGGGTTATATCCCCACACATGGCAGTTGTGGATGTTTTGTGTGTGTTTCTATGTCTGTGTAGGGAGCAATGCATTTTAGGCTAGTCACACTCACTACACTTCAAATGTCCTACTTTGGCAATCCTGCTGATATCATTCACTGTGAAATACACCTTTGGGGAAGGAGTACTCCAGTTATCCCTGTGGTGCATCCTATAACTTCTTCATGCTGTAGTGTGGTATAGAACTCTGGTAGGGGTTCTATCCCCACACATGGCAGTTGTGGATGTTTTGTGTGTGCTTCTATGTCTGTGTAGTGAGCAAAGCATTTTAGGCTAGTCACACTCAGTACACTTCAAATGCCCTACTTTGGCAATCCTGCTGATGTCATTCACTGTGAAATACACCTTTGGGGAAGGAGTACTCCAGTTATCCCTGTGGTGCATCCTATAACTGCTTCATGCTGTAGTGTGGTATAGAACTCTGGTAGGGGTTCTGTCCCCACACATGGCAGTTGTGGATGTTATGTGTGTGTTTCTATGTCTGCGTAGGGAGCAATGCATTTTAAGTTAGTCACACTCACTACACTTCAAATGACCTACTTTGGAAATCCTGCTGATGTCATTCACTGTGAAATACACCTTTCGGGCCAAAGTACTCCAGTAATCTTCGTGGCACATCCTATAACTGTGCACTGCTGTAGTCTAATAAACTAGTTAGGTAGGAGTTCTAATCTCAGACATAACAGGTGTGTGTGTGTGTGTGTGTGTGTGTGTGTGTGTGTGTGTGTGTGTGTGTGTGTGTGTGTTTGTAATTCGTATCCTGTGTGGAGGTGGGTGTAAGTGTGTAACAAATGAAGTCAATGGAGACTGGGTTTACAAATTTCTTATATGGTGGGCCTAGTATATATCACAATGCCCACTGTACAGGGATAACAGATGTGAAATAGCCGAGAGACTGTGGTGCATATCCATACTGCTACATCTGACATCAAGGCCAGGCAAACAAAGTGATTGACCATAGTATTACCCAGATAACAATCTTAACCCATGTCTCATACACACACACACTTGCCTAGGCAACAGCCGCTATGCTGGTAGTACCCTACATATTGCCCACTGATATTACCCATGGTGTGATTGCAGTGGGCTACAGTGAGCATGGCACCCTGACCATCAGTCCAATAGGCATATACATGCTGACAGTGCACCTTCCCCATGTTCCCCACTGGACACCTGCAACAGCTGTGGTGCCTTCAAATGTGACCCACAAAGGACATACCATGCCTGAAAACACACCCTGTATGGACAGATGCTACTGACACCAGGGAATACTGGTATCACACTATCAATGTAGGTGCTGGGTCAACCTGCCGTCCATTAACAGTTCCCACCACATAAGGCCAGGGCTGGCGCATGTGATGATAACAATCTGTGTACACAACATGAGCCAACACCCCAGGTACAGTTCCACATGTCACTGTAAAGCATGTGAGAAGTGTGCACATCCCAGACACTGTCCATGTCATGGACTAAGGAACACATACATGGCAAGCAATGCACAGCATTGGCCACACGCAATAGTCATCCAGGTGACTGGATGGTGAATACAGTACCCACCTGTGTGGTCAGATCCAGACACTACACCCCTGAGCCACAATGAAGATCATTGTCATGTGGCCTAATGCCAAGGTATACACATCACCTAGCTTTGTATAGCTGTCTGGCACAGTCAACCATGACACACCCGTGCAGCAATGCACCCATGCATGTCAGTACTGGCACCCTGTGTCTGTGTGTGTGTTGTATGATGCGTATGACCACATTCACACTCACTACAACCCCCACTGGCATACTGAAGCATGCTGTCTGATGTCAGACACTTACACATACCTTTTGCCCATATTACCTCCGTATGACCCCTGTGGTACTTGTGATACCTGCACTGTAATGTGTTGTGCAGTCTCACTAGTGATAATTTGTATTCCTGGCCCTGCCAAGTGTGTCAATGTGTGTGTGTCCCTGTGAGAGTGTGGCTGTGTTGATGCTGGCACTTGTCCATGTGGACAGGCATGTGTACTACACCTACCATATAGCTACCATATCCCAGTTGCAAATGTCACTCACCATCACATATACGTTTTAAGGGCTCCTCAACATGTAACCTATGTGGCACATCTAATAACTGCATAGACATATTATAGCACTACATAGTCGTCAGGGGTTTGATGCCATGTACTGATAGGTGTGTGACATGTTTATGTTTTACTCTCCTACCCTCCCTGACTATTCTTTGCCTGTGTCTGCCTCTCTCACTCCCTCTCTGGTGGATGTGGAGACTTATACCTGCTGTGCTTAAGCAGCAGCATGTGTAATTTAAGTGTAGCTCATGATCACCTGATGGCCTCTGCACGAATTGCAGCCCTTCTCAAGCTGATTGCATGTGGAACAGCTGTGGTAACAGTCTCATAGCCAATTGCATGGAAACGCACTCCAATATCTAGGAACATCATGTTGGTGTTAGGCCTTTACATTCACTGTGAGCAGGAACCCGATCCATTGTTTGGCACACAGCATCTCAGATGGATTGGGGATCTACCTCTAACAACATACACTGTGGAAACAGGGCAACACACAGGAGAGTGATGTGCCTGACATGACTACAGACTGTAAGTGCTGCTATACTGCATTTGAAGTAATAATGGTTTAACAGGGTGTGTGTGGATATGGCTGTCCTACATGTTTTAATAGCTGCCATGTCAGTGCTCTGTTTATGAAGAAGCCCCCATCTGTAGGGTCTTCTGCAGACTGGACAGTGTGTGGTGCCTTTTGTTTCATGTGTTACCCACAGAGCACCTGTCTGTGAACTGCAGAATGTAGTGTGAGGAATGCAGTCTGTAGATGGTGACAGCCATGAGAGTTACTGACTTCATATCCCTCATAGGACATATGTTGCAACAAACCCTGTTACAACAGTAAATGTATGAGGGTATCACAGGAACATGTCAATATTGGCCCTGTGTATGTGTCTCCAGCCACAACTCTGTCAACCTTTGTATATATGTTATGCAGTAAGAGTTGCATATGAGTTGTACATCATAATTAGTGTCATCATATCTGATAACAAGCCAGTGAGATATCAGACTGCTACACATGTTATGTGTAGTAGGGGTTACAATATAGGACATAAACTGGACATTCTGTGGTTGTCTGTACAGTATTGAGGTCTGTGTACTCATGGTGATTGTCGACACTGTGTGTAATGTTCATATGCACTTTGGCCTGTTCTATCTGATGTTACAAGCTGCTCTACTGTATGTTACCCTATCAGCTTGCACATTTGTAGGGACATGCACACACATGTTCCATACCACAGACAGGCTTCGGACAACACTGTGGAGTGGCCCAGTATATGTAGGGTTAGTGTGTGAGTGGCACATATGAGGATGGTGTTGCACAGATAGTCCATCTACTGTAATATTACGCTAGCTAATCATATGTTGCTGTGACTGTGTTCACACTGGTTGCGGTTATGCACTTTCACACAGGTGTATCATACTCTGTGCTGTGACATGCCTGTAGAGCCTGCTATACATGCTGGTACATGTGCATTCCCCCATAGGATGTGTAGCTCAGTGTTGAGACAGTCTGCCTGCAGCCTGCACAGTGCGTTGTTACATGCCTAGCAGCTTAGTGTACTTACCCAGTGAGATGTCATGTCCAGATACTTGCCAGATGTACTGCTGCCAGGCCACCATAGTAGTCATGTATGTCAGACAGAGCAGTGGGATGCTGTACAGCTGTATGTCAATATCCAGTGGCTAGTATGTGGCCATGACACCTCCATATCAGTGATTATCATGTGTCGGGACAGACAGGGGTGTGTGAATGCATAACCTATAGGGGCAAATGTGTACCAGTAGTTACGTGTTATACCCATCTTCATAGCTGTTAACATCCACATTGTCAGGCTTGGTCCACATGTCTTGCACTAAGGGGTTTTCTGTAAACCTCTGGACTGTCCAGAGTGTGTCAGACTGTCCACATATATTGGCCAATATCTCTGCTGTAGTCCACATGAGCATTAATTGCTAGTAGTGGTACTGTCCTATAATGTCCTTAGGATGTCTGTCAGTAGCCAATGGCACACATGATAAAAGCAGATGTGACCACCCACACACACCATGTCTACACTGTGTTAAGGTATCTGGATGCACATTACCATACAATCCAGCTTGGGTAAATGCAGGCCTATTGCCTCCTGCCATACAGACTGTTCTTTCTGTCAGTGTGCTTGTGATGGTGCCAGTTATGCCTTGTTATGTAATAGTTACATCCCATTGGGTCAACTGGGTTCTTTACCCCATAGGAACTGTGTAAAGAGTATAGATAGAGGCTGCTGAACTATACATCTGCATTACTTACTGTTGATTGTTTGGTATCCTGTGGACCAGTCTGTCTTTACTATTGTACTACTTGAAGGCCTCAGCCTGGAAAGCAGCATTTGTAAACCCTTTCCAGACTACTGTATTAGTATAACTGTTTCACAGTTGCATTACTCTGTTTATATGGATGTCAGTGTCTAAAAAACTATGTGACATGGCATATACAACTTTAATAGCACACAAATAAAGCTTCCACATTTATGCAAACCTGTGTGTGGTGTTCTCTCCTTTGACCTCTCTGTGGATATATGTTGCCGGCAACAATTGTCATTTATATGGGTGGCTCATACAGTGTCCAGTTGTTAAAGTGGTAACTGTAGGCATAGTGGCTGTTCCATATTGTGTGCACTTTCTACATATGTATCTTACTATACATATCTCTGCATGTGTTTGTGTAATTACATATATATATATATATATATATATATATATATATATATATATATATATGTGTGTGTGTGTGTGTGTGTGTGTATACATATTTTTAGTATGTATACAAAGTTTTACCGAAAAAGCACTTTCGCGGAGGTATGCCTGCAGCTAGAGGGAGTCATGGAGGAATGACTGTTGCGGAGATCGTATTATGGTGCAGATAAGGGAATATTCCCTTTTCCTCACTGTAGTGCGATCTCAGATTAAGAATATTAAAGTAGGGGGGTGTGGGGGGGGCATAGCCACCCACACAGGGGGGGTGCAGAGGGGCTTGCCCCCCAGCATAAAAGTAGACTTATTGTTTTTTTTTGTTTTGTTTTGTTTTGTTTTTTGTGAACACACTTTAACAAAAGCACTTTTTCGATGAAAGTGCTTTTGTTAAAGTGTGTTTGGTGATTGTGGATTCGGACTATTGAACTTTTGTTCAATAGTCCTAGATCCATATATATATATATATATATATATATATATATGTTTTATCTGTTTAGATATTAATATATATATATATATATATATATATATATATATATATATATATATATATATATATACACATATCTATATATATATATATATATATATATATATATATATATATATATATATATATATATATACGCAAACAAATACATCTACATGTTGGAATACATTCCCTGTACTGTTGAATGACTGGGCTGGATGATATGTTTGTATAAACATCAGGGTTGTGTATATCTGACATGACTTAGTGGTAACTCACTTTGGCTATGGTGTGCAGGGTCCTGGGTTTGAGCCTTGCAGTGACTGTTTATTTTGTTGCTGGGCAGAACAAGGGCAGTTGGATATAGAGTGATTAAGGCACTTTTGAGCAGTTGTAAGCGGGTTTGTGCAGGTTTGCACACAGGTAAACACTGCTAACTTCTAGTTACAGTTTCTTATACTCAGCTTCTAAATTGCTTAACCTCTGTAGGCATTACTTACCCCCGTGAAAACAGGCTTAAATCCGCTTACTGCTGCTTAAAAGTGCTTACTCTCTCTTACCCCCATGTTAATTTCTTTAAAATAAAAAAGAAAAAGGGTTGATAAAAAAGTGGTGAAAAAGGGGCACAAAGGGGGAAAGACAGTAGGAAAAATTGCTAGTGATGTGCAGGAAGGGTGTGGGGAAGGTCCACAGCTGCCCATTTCTTCTGCAGCAACAGCTGTGCATATACACTGAATTTGGAGGTAGATTTGGACACTCAAACCCCTGGGAGTGGGGTGAGGACAACTATAATAAGTTGTGATGCCAATTAGACCTGATTACATTTGTCCAGTGGACACATTTGCGAAATGGACAGTTATTTCTGGGGCGAGTTTTTTTGGGGGGAACAGATTGCCCTTTTTTCTTTTGTTTTTCAGGTGAGAGTGGGATGTTGGGGAGGGATAGTAGGTATATTTGGGGAGGTAGGTTAGGTAGGTTAACAAGATGCATACAGGGGCAGTATGTGACACATGTGGGGGGTAAACACCTTGATGGGGGGGTGTTGGGAAACTGGAAGCCCATGAGCCCCCTAGTGGAAACAGTGTGACTGAGGTCCCCACCCATTGGCAGTCACCACTGCACCTTCACAGCCCCAAAGGTGGCTGTGTTGAGGGCTGAGTCGCAGAGCCAGCCTGACCCTCTAGTTGCAACACATGGCCCTCGAGCTGGCATAGCAGATCACCAAGCTGCTGGTTGAGCTCAATACACACCACAACCCGGACCTGGCAATGGGTGACAGGTTCCTATCCGCTCCCACTCCCAGGGGGGTGAGCCCCATCCCCTGAAGTGGTTCCACCCGAAGGTGATGCAGGACCAATGGACAGGGAGGTCCCAGGTTGGGCCCCAGACATGCTGGTGCCCGGTGCCATGGCCAGCTGAGGTAGGACAGGTGGGTCCGCTGGGACCGGCCTTCCCAAACATGCTATAGTGTTTAAATTCTATCATCATATGTGGGTTAGTAATAGTCAACAAATTTCAGGGTTAGGTATAACATCATGCATAGATATTCCGATTAACCCAGACACCAGATACAGAACAGTTGCATAGCAAATTGAACACATGCATATATGGGACCACAGTGGTATTAAGAACAGCATGCAGGTACATTGATGGCACCATGCCACCAATGTTGGAATAATTCAATATAGCACATGCATGGGAACAATTAAAATAGTTATCAAACAATAGAGCATTATCAGAACATTGGCGTCATTACATACCGGTTGGGGTGGGTATGTTGTTTATTGTTGGAGATATGGTCGGGGGGAGAGAAAAATGTCAATTAACAACTAGTATATTCCTGTAGTCCACATTACTTTCCTAGTCAGTTCTGTTATTTGTACCTTACATGTCTTACTACACTACCCTATAGCCTTAGTTTGGACAGTGATATGACTGTTGTCATCGTTGTACATGAACTGGTTTTACCTGCAGTATACACCTCTTACCTGGTATACCTGTGGAGGGAATGTATGTTAACACTAACTAACTGTTTCTACACATACTCCCAGATTCCGGGTTGATGTTGTGCACATAGCTATCCAACTCTTTCTGCACAGACTCTGGCCATGTGTTGACCAAATGCAGGTGTACTGGGACATATCTAGAATATTGCCCTCTTAAACCTTTAGTGACTTGGCACACACATATACATGCTTTCCTACACAGTTATATTGTGTAGCACACTGTGGCTGACAGTGATCAGTAATACTTTATTATTCAGAGAAACTGCAACACTCATAATTCCCTACAAAACCAGAGTAAACAATACCAGTACCGGGTATAATGTTTTTTATTTCTCAGCACAGTGTTCATATCCGACATATCTGTGGGAGCAATGTTTGTTAGGACTACCTGAATGTTGCCACACAAAGTTCCAGATTACACATTAGTATTGTGCACATACATCTCACTCTGTTACTGTACACACTCTGGTCACAGCTTGACAACATGGGGGTGTAGATAGGACATACTTGGCTTATTACTCTCTTAACAGTTTCAGGAGTTGCTACAGTTACAAGTTTGTTCACATAGATGTTGGACAATCACTTGTATTCCCTGTTTGCTGGCTAAATATCTGGGATTATCCCACATACTTACCAGGGGGACAGGGGGACATGAAGCAGCTATGGGCCCATTTACTGGACATTCTGGTCTCATCTGTACAGTTGTGGGATATGATTCTCTATGCAGCCTACCTCCACTCCTAGGATTCAGACCATGGCTGTGTCTGCTACTACTTAATCACTGTCCATCAGAGTTGTGTGTCCTATATAGATATTGCTGTATATCTCCTATCTGCTTTCTGTCTTATATTTCTCCTGTGCTTTTGTATTCTGCCCTTGTATTGCAACACTCTTATACAGATTTCCTAGACAGTTATATTTTGTAGGACAGTGTGGGCGACAGTGATGAGTAATACCTCATTATTCAAAGCAACTCCATCACTCACAATGCTATACACTACCAATGTAAACAGTACCAGTACAGGGTATCATTCTTGTATTTCTGGGCACAGTGTTGGTATCTGACAGACCTGTGGGAGAAATGTTTGTTAGCACTGCCTGTTTGTTGCCACACACAGTACCAGATTCCACATTACTATTATGCACATACGTCTCACTCTGTTACTGTACACACTCTGGCCACTGCTTGACAAGATGGGGGTGTAAATGGGATATACCTGGCTTCTTAGTCTCATAAGGTTTTGGGGAGTTGCTAGTGTTCCACCTTTGTTCTCATAGATGTGTGTCAAGCAGTTGTATTTCCTGTTTGCTGCCTATACGTCTGGGATCATCCCACTGATTTCCCAGGGGGACAGGTTGACAGGCAACAGATATGTGCCACTTTACTGGACATTCTGGACATATCTGTACAGTTGTGGGGTATGATTCTGTATGCAGACTACTACCTCTGGCCGGGTTCGAACCATGGCTGTGTGTGCTAAAAAAGCAACAGTTCACATTTCAGTTGCATGTGCTATTCAGGTTTTGTTGTCTGCATTTTCCCTGTTTTCTGTCTATGTGTCTCTCAGTTGTACTAAATGGCCTCTGGGGATTACACCAGTTATATACAGGCATTCCTACACATTCTATTTATAGTGCACAGTGTGGGTAATGCTTAATACAACAGTACTATTACATGATTGCAAATGTACATTACCATATGAAACCAGAGTATACACATGCAGTCCAGCAGTTAGACCTTTATTGTCAAGCTATTACGCTTTTATTTACATACAAACTATATGAGAATCTTCCTGCCATATTCTCCAATGTATGCAGTACTTGCCTTAAACAATACAGGTTTTATACAGGCAATTAATTTACTAATACTTTTAGATTTATTTCTTATGACAGTAAATGCGAGAGTATTACTGACCTGCCTCGCGTGGCAACCTCTCCAGGCGACTTCCATGGGCCTCTTGGTTCGCGGCCTGCTCACTTGCAGCTGTGGAGGACATAAGAGGAATATTTTGCCATACCTATCCATGATATACATGAGCTGGCAATTAATACACACATAGTGGTGTGATACTTACACACAGCTAGTACAGCCCCTGCCATTCTAGCCTCTTGGATCCACTGGTCCAAGAGGTCCACCTTACACCACTTCAGGTCGGCATAGTGATACCTGACCTGCTCACCAGTTTGGGGTATGCCAGTGGCACTGGTGAGGTCATGGGCGAGACGGTCCCTGGCTTCTGCCTTATATCGGGAACCCTGGTACTGGCCCTGCAGCAGTCTCTGGTCATGGTCTTTGACAAGGAGTCCTGCCATGACTCTGGACTCCTGGATGCACCAGCGCTGCGCCTGAAAGCGCACACCCTCTCCCCTTCCTGACATAGTGCCTGCAAGGGAAGCTTCAACCACTTATGAGGTGTATTCCCACTTCTTGGGTTTAAGTAGGGCCAATTGTCTGCACTTTTTCATGATTGGCTAGTTTTGAAAAGGCTAAGCTATGGGCAAACCTGCTTACCTAAGGATGGCATTGTTTAAAGGGATATAACACTGGGCACATTGAGTTAGCTTGCCTACACATTGCTTACACCTCCTAAGCTGGCCTGTGCAATGCTTAGCATTGCTTACATTTGACTTTGCATTATATTTCCTTTTTGGCATTGATTTTTTATTCATGACATCTTATATGTATGCCTGGTATCCATGATTCATTTGTACGTACACTGTATGGGGTCCTTGTGTTTTACTGGGGACTTCAACACTCTTTTACAATTACACCTGACTTCTGGGCTTACTGCTGTACTCCAGTTCACATATTTATGTTATATAGTGGGTTATGGAACATATGTCTGTATACTGATTCCTTTCACAGGTTCAGTTTGAATTTACTATAGTGATGACTTGCTTGTTGAGACCTCATTTTTTGTACTGCTGTAATGGCTTGGTAGTTAACTACTGTGACTATAGTGTATAGAGTCCTGGGTTCAAGATCTGCAGGGCTGTTTATCTTGTTGATGGGCAGAACAGGGGCCGTTGGATACAGAGTGATTAGGGCAGTTTTGAGCATTTGTAAGTGGGTTTGCACGAGGGTAAGCAATGCTAACCTCTGGTTACATATGCTTACAGAGAGTTAGCTTCAGAATTGCTTAACCTGTGTGTGCATTGCTTACCCCCAGGCAAACAGGCGTAAACCACTTACTAGTGCATAAATATGCTTACTACTGCTTATTGGTGCTTAAACCTGCTTACTAGTGCTTTATTCATTATGACACTGACACCTCACCCTGCAGTACTCCAGTTCATAAATATATGTTATTTAGTGGGTTATGCAATAAAAATATTAGTCATAATGTGCTTTGCCATGGAAAATGGTCTGTGCTGCAGTGGGACTCGAATCGGGAATACCTGCTCGTAAGGCGAATGCTCTGCCCACTACACTATTGCTATGTTGCTTCATTTGCATATATCTTTCTTGTTATCCTCTTCAGCCATTTAAGATGCATTAACTGTAGCTAAGAAATGGGCAGACCCGTGCACCTATGGTTAGCTTTAATCAGATTAAAAAAAAAAAAACAAAAAAAAAACAAGGTTTGTTCATTTTATTAGTATTAACTTGCTGTTGTACACCAGGGGGAATGTTGCTGGGGATATGTCGACACCTATGAGCGGTCTCACTCATTTCTTAGTGCTTTCTGCTGTTCTTCATTGTGGGGGTGTATATATTCTGAGAGCTCTGCTCTCAGACACATCCCCCTGCACTCTTACACGCTCCATGTAAGATTAGGAGCTCAGGCAGCGCACCTCATTAATATGCATGGAGAGCTGCCGTACTGCTCCTAAACGGCCACCTCCTTGCAGGACTCAGCTAGTCCTGCACAGAAGAATAGTAAATCTGGGGGAGTATCTATTTTTCTCACTAGTTTGTATTACCTTTGTGTTCCACTGTTGGTTATAACTGTTACACGTTTGTAACTACTGTTTTGAATATAACCCTGAGCTGATCCAATAGTTGGTCATGCTGTGATCAATGTTCTACCCGATTAAACAAAATGTAAATAAATAAGCAAATACATATAAGCTGTTAAACAACAAAATTAAGTACTTTGTCTCATTGCTGACTATAATCAAAAGCCAAATCAGTTTTGCCATAATACTAAACACTTGTTTCATCCAGACACATTTTATTTAGTCTAATCTCTTTCTTCAAGTGAATGTTTTTGATGCCATAACTCAGTTTAGTTAATCCTTAATGGATATTATTCCTCCTGCTACCATGCCTTCTAATTACCTAGTAATACATAGCTTCTTCTCCAAACAGCAAATGCTCTGAACCTCAAAATGACTAATTCTGGCCCTATATGGAGAATTGTAATGAAAATAAAACTCTCTTCAGGCACTCCATATAGCATAACATCAGAATACTTAAAACTGCAGATGCAGTTGTTATATATACTTTTAACAGACACTTTTATGTCTGAAGTAAAAAAAAAAACTTTATCCATTACCATCCAATACAAGGGTGGGTCTCCATATAAATTTATTAATTTTTACACCATTGCCTTACGGTTTTCTCAATAATCCTAGAAAATTCATTCTTGTATAGCTCTTTAATTACTTATACAATCCTATTCTTCCCCTGCCTTCCCATTATGGTTTCAAACCCAAACACTGAATTAAAACTGTCTTACTTTTCATCCTGGATTTCACACAGTAAAATGTGTAGGTGTCAGGATGGAGAGATAAAATCAGCGAGAAAAGATGAGTAGTATTGCTCGAATTGAATTCATCCTGAAGTCTTGGTGAGTACCTTCACAAGGTAAACCCTGTTTATACATAATCTCACCAAGACCATAATGATGTATAGACTTCATTTTATATAGTGGGTATCATGGACAGAAGTAAGTTAAAAATTAAAGACAGAAGGTTGCACAAGTCCTAAAATAAAAAAAGTACCCAGTAATGGTAGCCACATTGGTGGCAGGACTAGAAAAAAATGGCAGTGTAGAATCCCCAGGACATGGAACAAAAAACACAAAAACTGACAGGCCAAAAAACAGCCATAAAGATGATGGAGTGAACTGATGATAAGAAAGAAATTATGTATTATTATTATTATTATTATTATTATTATGCAAGGACCCAGAATTTCCAGATAGACAATATTCAAAAAGATTAAGAGAGAAATTAGAAAAATGAAAAATACTTGCAGAAGAAAAACTGTCAAAAACTTCAAATGTAAAGTTGTGTTCATTAATACAACAGATTCATGAAAAACATTACACAGACCAAGAAACATTGGGACAGTTGGAAAAATAAGTGATTGAGGAAGTGCAAAAATGCAAACAATGAAACCCAAAGATTTTTGAAAGGTATAAATAAAGAAACATGGGCATATGAAAGAAAGCGAGATTTGATATGGTGTTATATTTATGCAAAGGAGAAGAGAAATATAGGCAAAGACACACATATATGGACAATTTCACAATACAAAAAATAATTTCACAAAGGAGGAACATAGAACAGAAGATTAGTAAAGAAATTAAACACAAGCTGAAATTATGGAATACCTGTGAAGTGAACAATTTAATGTGGAAAGTATAACACAGGTTGTGTCACACCATGATGGAACAATGAGTCCCCAAAGTAAGGAGACAGAGGAGGAGCAGGAGACATCTGAAGAAGAAATATGGACATGGGAAGGAAAAAGAGATTTAATATTGTATGACATTTATGCAAAGGAGAAAGCAAAAGTTATCATTACAAGAAAGCATCACCTATGATATTTGAAGAGAAATACAGGCAAAGGCATCTGGATATGGAAAATTTTGCAATATAAAAGTAAGAAAACAAAGGGGGAAGTAGAAAAGAAGATTAGTAATCGAGAAGTTAAAGAAACAGAAACTGAAGTTATAGATTACCTGCAAAGTAAAGGATTTAAAGTAGAAAATCCAACCCTGGTAACATCACAGCATGATGGAGCAGTGAGTCCCCAAATTAAAGAGAAAAAGGTGGAACAGTAAGTATCTGATAAGTTGGCACATAAAGGTACACTAGAGCTTTCAGCAGAAAATGAGTACCAAAGTTCATCTGGAATTGCACAGCAAGTGAAGGAACAGGAAACAGTTGCAACTCTGACACAGTCAATGTTGTGGAGAGATATGCCAAGTGAACTCCCATATAAAATAGCAATGGATGATGTAGGATGCAGCTGAAGAGAAAATGTCATGGGAAGATGTTCTGGAACTTTCTGTAGAATGCCCACAGGAAACAGGAAGCAAAGAGTGTGCACTCAGTTCAGAAGAAACTAATCTAGGGGAAGAGTTACTTGATTTAATAGAGATGGATAGACGTGTTAAGAATGGGGTCCATTCCTGTCATGGTATTAGAAACCCAAAAGACATGGAGGAATTAAACCAAGTAAAATGAACAAAAAAAAAGAAGTTGTGAATCACTATTTGTCAGAGTGTTGTACCATCATAAAAAGTGAGCTCTCCTTCACAGACTTCACATTTTGGGGGTATTTTGTTAATTGTTTGAATGGTTAAGGCATAATTTGACAATTTTTCTGGTCTGCTTTGGATAAGGCTGGATACATATGCCCTTTGTCTTAATGTTATTGAAATAAAGGCCATGCTCTTCAAACTAAAACCAGCATTTCATGTAAATATCAACTGCTCCAAAGGTTAGCATGTAATAAGTTATCTTTTGAGATTGTTAATAATGTCAAATTGCTTGGTGTCACTGCAAATCTGGTATTCAGTTTAATTTGATGCCCTCTATACTAATCATAAACAATGTCCACTTTATAGGGTAAAGAAGAAAAAAACAAATATGGTCAATCCTTGTACTCTATAGTAATCATACACTGAACCTGTTTTACAAATAAATAAATAAAAATAATGCCTTAATCAGTAATTCATGTCTCACTGTAGCTATAATATTTCATCACCCATCCTGATACTTGCAGATGTCTTAACCAATATTCATTCATTTCAAGCTACTGAGGCTTACAAGGCCTTATAGCAGGATTATTAAATTTGTATCATTATCATAGCTCACTTTGGAAGATGAATTGGTTAAATTTTAAGCAGAACTTAGCCGTGACTTATTTAAAAACAGTCAACTTTGTATTCCCCTTTCCATACAAATGCCCTCCACTTCAAGCCACCTTGAAATGGTACTGTTTCACCAGTTCACTTTGTTAATCAAACATGAATCTTGACTGTACACCAAGTTGCCTACTCAGTTTGAGACCCTGACTTTGCTGTGGTAGTGCGTAGGGTAATGAACAATCTCCCAAGTATATTATATGTAATCTCAAACAGGTCATTTTAAAAAAGCAATTATAAAACCATTTGCTATGAAAGTGGATCAATGGTTTTAGTATCACCTAATTTTACTCACCTAACCACTACACTTTCATCTTTACTTATCTGTTCATTTGAATGTACGTTCTATATCTTCCTCCTCATTCTTCCACATTCTATTCTACTTCCACTTCTACTGTCTGGAGCATCCCCTTTCCTTCCACCCCACTACTTGTTATTTACTACCAAACTCCTCATTTCCCTTACATCTTCCTATGATCTCTCGTCTCTTCTTCTCCTTTCCCACATTCTCTTATTGGGTCGCTGTCTACACTTATCTCTCTTTCAACATTGTTAATATATTATTACACACTTTTTCCAGCTTTGCAGCACCATTTATTTTATGTAGCTAGATTTACAGTTCATATTAAGTTTATAATGCAGTAACAATGCTGCTGCATTTGTCTGAGCTTACTCAGGAACGTGCATTTTGTACTAAAAGAGAAAAGAGAAGAGATAAATCTTAGATTAGAAGCATATATTTAATGGTAATAAAACAGGAGAAGACAAGAGGTGAGCGGGAGAGAGTGATTAACCAGTCCATTATAAGTGTGCACAACATATAGGTAAGAGAGAGCAGAAAAAAAGTCATGCATGGTAAGGAACAGTCCTTAAAGGAGAGGAGTGAAGGGTATGAGACTAGAATGGGCATGAACTGTTTGGCCTATGAGGGAGCTTAAAGAGGGAATGCAGTGCAGTGGGGTCATTGATTTCCTGATGGCATGCTGCAGAGAGCTGAAGCCAAGATAAAAGAGGAGCTGACAAAGATATACAGCCTAATGGGAAAGCAGAAAGACTGCTAAAGCGCATGGGGAAGCAAGGATTATCATGATACCAAAGGAGAAAATACTAGTAACAGACATAGTGAACTTCAGACTGACATACTTGATGAACACTGATAGGAAAATACGTGTGAAAACTGCAGAAAGTAGGTTAGAAAAGGTGCTACCAAGGGTTGTCCAAGAAGGTCGTGTAAAGTACACTAAAGTGACAATAGCAGTAAGAAATTGGTGGAAGGTGCCAAGTATGGAGCAGAAAAAAAAATCTGGCATCTCCTCTTGTCCCTTATTTTTTCTTCTCCAAAAATCACTATGGTCTCTATTGTCATTAGTTCCACAGCCATAGGAAATATCCCTAGTGGTAGCAGACAACCATCTCTGCTCCTCTTTTGGATCTCTATAGATGCCCATTCACTGAAATATTTTTAGAGGAAAGCATGCAGGAGGAAATTAAGGCCATGCAAATGGTGGTAGTCATTACCACACCACTTCTGCACACCAACACAGCAGACCTGCAGCAAATTAAAGTAACAGCTGCACTCCATGGTATCTGGTTGGACAATATACAGCAAACTCTGATACTGCAACAGAAGGGCATTAACACACAGGGAGCAAACATGACTGCCCATGCGATTCAAATGGAGGCTACTATGGATGGACTCCAAAACAGAGCCAGACACAGCAATCTCAGAGTATTGGACTTGCTAGAGACAGTGTGGAAAAACTTGATGCATTGCAGTTTATCACCAAGGAGCATTGTCCTGGCTAATGATGACCCCCTGATTATTTATAGGGCTCATTATATTCTGTAAATTCTGTATTCCACAGGCACTTTATTTAAAAGTACCTGGATTTCTATGATGGGGGCATATTCTTCATAATGCCAGAGAACTAAGTAACAATGTAAAGCTTATAGGAAATCTGGTTCACATTATTTTAGACTGCTGTGTCACCCTGTTTGCTAAACATAAGGTCCTTGCACCATATTTAAGGTGGGAGAAAGAGCTGGGTGTTGGTTGGAATTTGCTCTAACCTGCTATCCTTAAATAACCAAGGGGACACAATCATTTAAATTCTGGCACCACAGCAATGTCGAAGGATTCGTAAAGGACTGGAATAATTCCAATAAGAAACTACCTTATACTAATACAAGAAATTTCACAGTGGCATCCTTAGAATAAAACAGAAGCGAATGGCCCTGTAATGGAGTACTGATCAAATCTTTAGCACTTAAGAAAGGGAAGGCATATGAAAACCAGATTTCAAAGCCAGCTAACCATAATGGAGCCCAACATCAAATTATTTTTACCCATGGACCTATTCAATAACCAGGATTTCCACTTCTCCCCACTGCCACTGAAGGAAATGATATATGGATTTTGGAGGCCTGGACATTTCCATGGCAGAAACGTGAGGTGTAAGCAACCTCCTTAAATGGAGTGGATAAAGAATCAAATTACATGTTTGTGGATATTTGCTATGTTTGAACAAATGAAATGGAAAGTATTCAATTCTCTAATGGGCTACAATGGTCATGTGTCTGTTGAGAAAGGTAATCTGTTTATGGAGCCCATACAACAACTTAAAATTCAGAGGTGCAGATCTAATGTAGTGTGTTTATCCTCACATCTTATGATTTATTTTATTCACGTTTTGTACATCATGTTGTGTGGTTGTAGCAATGTAATCATTTGGGGTTATTTTATAAGGATTGGGAAACTCACTGTGTGTGATGGATATCAAATTGTGGGTATCTATATGCTGTACATAGTTTACCTGTTTTTTTTCTTTAGGTCAGTGTCCTTAATTCTTAAAAAAAAAAATTACTGAATATACCATTTTCATCACCCTTGAAATTGTTTTACTGACTAACTTGAACATTTTAATTCCAAAGCAGCACAAACCATATGAAAAGTAAGGCACCACAGAGCAGGAGAAATCGCAATATATGCACAACCAGACAAGATTCCAGCAAATACATTTATTAGATATTCTAAAAGTTTCACCTTTAAGAGCACAAGGAAATTTGAAAGACCACAATAAGCTAAGCTTTCATCCCTGTAAGGTCAGAGACTTCTTCAGAGTAAGACCTAACCCATCCTTACTGGTTTAAATAAGGCACCAAATATAACAACACCCCCCCACTATTCATGACTTGTCAATCATACAAAAACATTTAAAAAAATTAATATTAATTAGGTAACTAAATTAATACTAAAAACCTACCTAAAAATGCAAAACATAAAACCTATATTACAAATATGTGAATATATATCTATATATATATATCTATATATATATATATATATATATATATATATATATATATATATATATATATATATATATATATATATTATTAGTTCACACACTCATCTTTCTGTGCCTTTTAGTTTGAGGAAACATGAAAGGGAAAAGGAATCATTCAACCCAGGCCATTGCAGGGCATTAGTTCTTAATTGCCACAATACTTCTTGTCTTTCCAAAAAAAGTGACCAGGGTCCACCTCTTACGTCTGGTACAATAACTTCTATTACAACAAATTTAAAGGTATGGTTGTTATATTCCATACAGTGCCTAGCTTAAGCATTTGCTGCTTTCCTATTTTTAATGTCCCTTAGATGTTCATAAATTCATTTTTTTAATCTTCTCTTCATTTTTCATATATAAAAACATGGACATTTTACACATAAGGTGCAATACACTACTTTTTCTGAATTGCAGGAACATTTCCAGTTTAATTTAACAGTGATATTGCTAATGTTGAAACAACACCCTTCTTGAATATAAGTACAAAAATGGCAAGACCCACACTTCTTCATGCTCCCAAACTCTACAAATGATTATATTTAAGAGATGGAAGTGAAACTGCACATTAGGAGAGAGAGTATAAGCAGGATTAATGCCAGAAGAGCAGTATATATATGAATGTAATCATTTTAAAGATACAAGATAAACCTTTACAGTTTAATCATATTAATACCACATGGTAAAATTATATTATTTGGAAAGGGGCATCAGATAGCATAATGTATTAGCAAGGAAATGCTACGACAGAGCTAGGGACAAGGCTATAGCATGTATACATGCACCTTTGGGAGAGATCATCACAAACATATCTGGGGTCAATAAACAGTTCCAGCAAGAAAGTTGCCAAATGCCCAGGCTAGAAGATGGTAATAAAGAATTAGAGCTACATGAGTACATTAAATCTTTAGGTTAAAAAGAAAATTACTATTCAAATTCTGTTAGAAATTAGCTACCCATTTCCTGGAATTCATTAATTCCCATGCCCGAGACAAGCTTGTTCTTACCCCCACTAGAGGTAGCAATATCCTTGAACTGGTCATTGCTAACATGGGTGACCGTTGCTCTACACCAATAGTCAACTCCTCCCTGGTTAGATCCAACCACAAACTAATCACCTTTGAAATCCCCCCCCCCCCCCACAAAGGTAACTGCCATGAGAAACTTCTCCAAAGCTAACTTTGGGCTACTAAGAACAGAAGTGGCTAACTTCACGTCACACATGCAAATGGGGAATAGTTGATTGACCGCCAAATCATACACCAATGCACTACAAATGCATGGATCTCGCCATACCCAATAGAATCAAGACGCTCGCCTCCAAAAAAAGGAAGCCAATCTGGTGGTCTCCTGCCATAAACAAACTCTACAACAGAAGGAGGAAACTGATGCAGAATAAGGTGAAGCCCCAAGAATGAAAAAGCTCGCTTATCAGACTCAACAAAAAGTTGAGATCCCTCATCAAATCCTCTAAAGCTAGCTATAAAAACAGAATTGCAGCAGATAGTAAAGACAACCACAAGGCCTTCTATAGTTATGTAAAGAACCTCCACAGCAATACCCAGATTTGCTCTGAGCTACTGCACAATGGTACCTCCTATACCGAGCTAACAGATATTGCCAATATACTGGCGGACAGATTCAGTGCCAAATCCCCCCCCCCCCACAAAGGACCAATCACAATACCAGTAGATTGCCTGTCACCCAGTATTACTGCTGCACAGGTTAAAACTGCACTGTCCAAGGCCAATAATACAGCTTCTATGGGACCTGACAATATCCCTGGCTGTGTTCTACATGAACTACAGATTGAACTGGCACCTCACCTGTGTGTCTTGTTCAATCACAGCCTCACCTCAGACTTTCTCTCTACCAAATGGCTCACTGTTATAGTCATCCCTCTCCACAAAGGAGGATCGACTATAGACCTTGGGAACTATTGCCCCATTAGCCTGACAAGTCTGATATGCAAAGCTATGAAATGCATCATCATGGACCTAATAAACAAGGATATAGGGAATCTCCAAACACTGATTCCTACACAGTTTGGTTTTGTGAAGGTTAGATCATGCCTGCTCAACTTGGTTGACTTCTTTGAGTCAGTCACCAGAGCTATGGATGAAGGCAATATGGTTCATACAGCCTACCTTGATCTGGCCAAGGCCTTTGATACCATTCCCCCCTCAAGAATCATAGAAAAACTCACTGAGCTAGACATCAACCCCTATATCACTAGGTGGGTTGCAAACTGGCTCACAGATAGAAGCCACAGTGTGAAAGTAGCTGACTCCAAGTCAGACTGCCAATCAGTCACGAGTGGAGTCCCAAAGGGATTGGTCCTGGGTCCTCTCCTGTTTGGTATCTACTTCTCAGAAGTCTAGTCCAACATGAAGGGACTCCGGCTGACAAAGATTGCAGATGATTACAAGTTGGGAGCTATTATTAACTCCCCAAGTGATGCTGACATCCTAGAGAAAGGCCTCACTGAGACCAACGACTGGTGTCAGAACCATGGCCTTAAGCTCAATGCCAAAAAATGTGGCATAATCCCCTTTGGAAAAAAACTTGTTCCCATGAACTACCACATCAGTGGTAGTCCACTGAATACAGAAGGTGTCATAAGAGATCTGGGAACACAGGTTGACAGCAACCTCTCTTTTGACCACCACACTGCCACTGTTGTCAGAAGTCCTTCTATGTGGCACATCTCAAAGGTTTTGCATCCAGGAAGAAAGAGGTCATTGTCTCCCTCTACTGTACCCTCATTAGGCCAATCATCGAGTACAATGCCCCATTTGGCATCTAACTCACTAGACACCTGCAACAACTGGAGAGGCCACAAAAGTACCTCACAGAGAGGATCCTAGGCTTTAAACACTTGTCCTATATGGACAGACTCAAAAAATCCTAATCCCTCCACACCATATGCTCCAGAGACCTCAATCTCATTACCACAATCAACAGAACATGCTGGAGGGACAGGTTCATAACCCAGAGACTGCCCATGCTATGGAACAGACTTCCCATACATGTCAAACAGAGCACCTCACTGGCCCTCTTCAAGAGAAATCTTGATGAGTGGATGAGAAATACAAAATTCACCCTGGGGATCACTCCAGTGGCTCTACTTGACAGAGGCACTGGAAACTAAGGTCGGGTGGCACAATGCCAGGGTAACCTTATGGGCTAGGCTTGTAAAGGCTCCAGGGCCATTAGCCTAGTACACACCTATGAACCTATGAACAAATGCGAAATACTGCAACAACTTATGGTGTCTAGTAAAGTCCCAGGTTTAGATGGGTTACCAAATATTTTTATAAATCTTTTTTTCCAATGATCTAACCAAACCGTTATTCCAACTGTTTAGACAAGTAGATCTGGTGAGAGGGTTCCAAGAATCTGCATTTGAGGCCAAGATAATCCTGTTTCCAGGATCTCATAATGGTCAAACATACACTAGTAATTATACACCCATATCACTTTGCAACATGGAAATTACAACCTTTGCTAATATCCTTGCTAATAGGCCAGAATCATTCTTGACTTTATCCCCTTTAAACAACAAGGATTTATAAAGGGTAGAGAAGGAATCCTGGAGATTATGCAGCTATGGCTAAGTGTGCAAACCCTTATGAAACAAAAAATACGATGTCAGTAACAGTTATTATTGATTTTCAAAATGCACTTAACTCTGTGGAGTAGGCCTTTATGTGTATTATGCTAAAAGATTATGGGTTTTTGAAGCCTTTATCAACAAATGTAAGCTGTTATACACCCATCCTACATCGAGAATAGAAACTAATGGGTAGCTGTTGCCCACCATAGACATCTTCAAGTGAATTAGATAGGGGTGCCCACTTTCTCCTTATCTATTCACCCTTATGATCTTATGATGTTTGGTTTAGATATGTAATTACATGCAAAATATCTGCAAGTTGAGATCCACTTGTCTAAAAACAAACAAGTCCTTTTTTACTTTGCATATGGCAGTGTAATATGGCTAGGAAATGTTGACACAGCTCTAACGCCTATATTAACAAATTTGGAGGAGTTTACTAAATGGTGAGGTTTAAATATTAATCAATGTAAATCCTAAATATCCTCCCTCATAGCATGTACAAAATAGAAATTAGGAGGTGGATGGATCACCTGCTTGACATTTCTATTACATGTACTTACATGGGCATACACCTAATCATTGGCCCAAAAAGAATTATGGAAGGTAATATCATGCCCTTAATGTCATCTCATAATTCTTACATTAGTAAATGGAAAACTCCAATCCTGCCATTTTTGTCCAGAATTCAAATTATTAAATTGTTTCTCCTTCCTTAAATTCTCTTCATACTCAGGCATCTTCCACTTATAACTAGAAAAAATATGTTAGCTAAAACAAAGAAAAAAGTTATATGAATTTTAATGTTAAAGTCAGAGACCTAGGCTCTCCAGGAATGAGATGTACAAAAGAATTATGGAAATGAGGGATGGCTTTCCCTAACACTGAGATGTATGAGATTGTAACAGTTTAAAAATAATACTTTCAGGTGAGATGCATGGCTAAACTGCTGTGTTCAAGGCAGAATTGTGCCTGTTCCTTCAATGGCGAAGATCAAGTTTGGGACCTAGGGAGTGAATTTTATATATAAAAGTGGGCCAAGAATTGAGAAAGCAGATTTGGTTTGGCTAGGTACATGGATTTAGGTGAATAGCAAGGTGAGAGTTGATGGTGAAACAGTCTAGTGGAGTGCCTGGACAGACAAAAGGAATTTACGTTTTTTAATTACATATTGGGCTATATAAAACAGGTGTATGGTAAATGAGAAAGCTGCTGCATTGTATTAGTAAAGGATGAGAATATAAAAACAAACACTGACTCTAAGACTACATGAAATTAGTACAATCTCCGGAGAGGTTCAAGGGTCAGAGAAAAATAAGTAATTAGAATTATTGCAAATGTCATGGCAACGCTATATACAATTTTTTCTAAATAGTTTGTGGTCTTCACAGAGTCCATTAATTGTTGACAGTGGCATGTTCATGTCTGCTGTCACTGTGTCAAGCCAAAGTGTTGGAAGTCTTCCTCTCTTACGCTAGCCAATTACCATACAGATCATAGTGTCTTTCTCTAAAGACACTGTTCTTCTCAAGGTGTGTCCAAAATAGGAGAGCTTGAGTCCTAACATTTGAGCTTCCAAAGTGAACTTGGGTTGGATTTTGGCAGTGACTAACTGATTGATTTGCTCTATGAGTAGTCCATGGGATTTGTAGTAGTTTATACCAACACCACAATTCAAAGGCATTGATCTACTTCCCATCTTTCTTCTTGATTGTCCAAAGTTTGCAACCATATGATACTGTTGTGAAAATGTTGGTTTGAACTAATCTGATTTTCTTCTGAAGAGACACATTTCTACATTTAAACATCTTTTCCAAACTCTGCATAGCTGCTGTGTCAGTACATAGATGTTACTGAATGTCCACACTACTTGTTGTTCCCATAGTAATAACTGACCCAAGAAGATTGACGTTATTGACAATTTCAATGTCCTCTTCATCAAGACTAAAGTTGGTTGTGCTGCTAGTTGTAAATATTTTTGTCTTTTTCTTATTGAGGTTCAGGCCCATCCTGAGAATGTGCTCTCTGATGATTGATAATAAATGACTCAGGTTTTTTTCACTCTCCTCCAATATTGTAGTGTTATTGGCATAATGAAGATTGTTGATAATTCTGCCACCAATTTTAACTTCATAGTCACTTTCTTACAGCCCTGATTCTCTGATGATTTGATCAGCATACAAATTAAACAGATAAGGAGAAAGGCAACATCCTTGGTACACAATTTTGTTGACTTTAAACCATTATGTTTTATTTTGTTGAGTTCAGACCATTACTTCTTGATAGCAATAGAAATTACACATGAGAACAATCAGGGGCTCTGGCACAGCCATCCTTTTCAAAGATGACCACACTGCTTTATGACCTACATAATCAGGACTTTTTCAAAACTGCTTGAAGGAAATAACATGCAGACTTAATTCTCCTGTTCCATCCAGTCTTTTTCGAACATTACATAAAGGAACCGATCACAAAATAGCAAAAAACGCAAAGTTAAGTAACTTGCTCCACCCAATCAGTTTCGGACATTGCAAAAATAAACCAATCATAAAACAGCCCTGTTGTACCCAATCACTATCCTGTAAAAGGAGAAAAGTGCTCAACTGCTCCTTGTTTGCATTTGGTTTTGTTTTTAATAAAAATTTTAATTTTAAATTTTATTTCTGGACTGTCTTTGTAGTACACTATTGGAGGTTGATGCGTTTGTTTTGGGTTGCTCATTGCATTATCCCTACTCTCTGCCATTTTGAAGTAGTGCTGAAAGTCATCACTCATACCATGGAGGACTCTGAACATTTCTAGATGACTCTGTGGCAGTACTCTGAGCCTGAACAATGTCATGGCATTTTTGACAGCTCAAGCTTTGTGTGTTCTTGGCGTAGCTGTCAGAAATTCCTTCACTGGGCTCCTATTGTAAAGGTGTCACTGTGGGCACTGCTATCTCTGAATGTCTGCCATTATCCTCAAAGTATTCATTTGGGCTTGGAGATACTGGTGCTGAGGTGCAGTGAGGGGGGGGGGGGTTCTCCTGTACAAGCATTATTGGCATGTCAGCTTGTTCTTGACCTTTTGCTGCACTGTTACTTTATGCAGAGTTACTAACATGTTGTGGGGAGAAAGATCCTAGTATTAAACCTGCCTTTTTCTTGCACTGTGCCAATGCTCAATTTCTGCCACTCACTGCATTGATTTAACAATTACTTTAGTCCTGGATTTGTTCCTGTCAGCTTGTCTGGGACCCCCTTTACCAAAAAGACGTTTTCTTTATGTAATAAGCGCTGTAATGAGGACAGGAGTTTCCTCATGGCTGAGGTGATACTTTCTTTGCTTTCATCCCTTATTTTTATCGTTGCTGTATTTCCAAAAAAAACAAATTATACAACAGTAACGATCACTTTCTACCATTAGTAATCATTCCCACTGCTGCTATCATGAAATCCAACTCCAAAATGACACAAATCTAGCAATCAGTCAGTGTTCTCATAACATGCACATCACACATGGAAATTCATTACAAATGACCAATTATTAAATAATGAAATCATATTTTAAGTCTTTCTTATTAAATTATAGTATTTTTAAAAAAAAATATTTCCTTACTGTACTAAGTCTGCGGTAACCTAACGCATTTGCCGAATAGATCTGCTATTGGTGATTTAATATGGCACTGCTCAACTTATTGGTGAAATTTCAGGACCATTTACAAATGTTATAGTCAAAATTAGCCTAATTTACACTCATGACTAAATCATAGAGGTACAAAACATGTCCCAAGATGTATCAGCAAATTTTGTCTTTTCACCAATAATGAACATGAGGCCAAAGTAACATGAACACACACCAGACTGATATGGATGTATAGCAGATGGCTTTGCAGTGTGAAAGACTCTGCAGCTGTCCCAAGCTTGCCATGTAAATGTATGAATAACCATAAACTAACCAAAATCAAAATGCAGTTTTAAAAAATGGAATCATCTGAATGTCATGTTTGCAGCAATCTTAAGTGTAATCCTTGCCCATCCAACATTGTGTTGCACCCTAGCACCTCAAACAAATCAAAACATCCTAAAACTTAAAACTCTCCAAAATAAAAATACAAAATCTGTTGTACTGCATGAGACATACTGGTGTTAGGGGGCAACAAATAACCTTTACTAATAAGCATTTATAATACAAATTACTAATAGTATATCTCCATTTTAATCAAGCATAGAAGGAAAGGTAAGTGGTTTCTTGTCATAAAAAGATGTGACAAAGCAGTTTTGGTTAAACCAAACTTGCCAGTAATGTCATTAGCTGTTGAAATGCCCCTGTTAGTAAACAGGGTTTGGTTAAGGTGATGTCACACCCCACAGGAAGGGGTTCTAACCATGATTATTACGTCTCTGACCATATTTTCCTCATTGTTCTTCTGGTACTTTGAAAGATGACATCACCTGTGAAGCCACAAGGCTGTAATCCTAGCTGGTCTGATACGGAGACCAAGATAATGCTTTACCTTCTCAGCGATTCATACGGAGAAAAGATCAAGGCATGCACAATACATAGTACATGGAAAAAATTGATATCTGGCAAGCACGCGGTGAACACCTGCCAACCCTTACAGGTATAATCTATCTTGGCCAGAAGTGTTGTCACCATTACAATGATTTTCAGAAGTGTAGTTCTGACTACCTGGCCTTGTGGGTAGACCAGTTTGTAGTGAGAAGACCAGAGTATTATAACAAGTTGAAATACGTATCCTTGAATTATCTGTATGTCTGTAAATTGTCTCCTTGGAGCTTTTCTCCCCGGGCCTCCACTGAAAATGGACATATATCCAGTTGGACTATCCCGGTCAACAAATGTAAAATAAATAAAAATAAATAAATAAAATAAATAAATAAATAAATAAAAACATGTTTATTTAAATTCTCACTGTTACATTGCCTTAAAGATAAAAAAAATTCAACAAGTTGGCATAGCTGAGGTTTTTCCAAAAAAGATATGCCTACCTGAAATATTACTTGTAATGCTATTATAAACTGCATAGGAAATCATGTGCGTGCAAGTAATCATACATGCATACTTAAAAAAAAGATTCATAAGAGCAATGTGTTAACAGATTTTTATAATATATACAAATGTGATATACGTTTATTAAAATAATAATCTTTATATGTAACTCGGTAAATCATGTATTGGGTTACAAGGAGAAATGTTTATTAATGGACTTATGACTATTGAAAATAAAATTGCACTTTAGCAGTGACTTAATGGCTACATTACATTAAGCCAGTTTTGTGTAGGCAGCAGAAATATATAAGTTCAGAGTCCAAAGATAGAGGCAGACACTCCAGGACAATCGAAGCCAACCAATAAATCAATGCAGAAGATAAAGCAAAAATCCTTTATTACTAGTAGACAGTAAGCGCTTTCGCGTTGCTCAGAACGCTTCTTCAGACTTCAATAAAAACATACTAACTTCAACTTAATATATATGCAACCATAGCCAATCATATTCATGTAATTCAAAATATCCAATAGGATACTTAGACATAGTCACATGAAGCACTTATTAATAAATCCCTGCTTATCATAACATGGAAAATGAATGTAAAACACACATACTCCTTAAAAAACAAGTTAAATACACTTAATATTAAAAACTGCAAATATATATATCCTCTAAAAACTTTTATACAATAATCAATCAATGTATTTATAATAATACAGTTTAAACTTTAAGAATGTATAAACATTTCAATTATATGAAGAAAATGAAACGTCAATACATAAGAAAAGAAAAAAGGGGGGGGTGTATGGGGAAAGAAGGAAAGGAGGAAAGAAAGGGGAGGTGTGTTTTTTTAAAAAAAGCAAGTGTATAGAATAAATATATAAAACCTTATTGATACTAGCGTCTATAAGGTCTCTCTGCTAAAAAAGGTTTCAGTGACAATTTATCATTTAAGCCGTGCCCTCTGTCTGCTCTAAGCTTAATAATCCATTTGTTTTCATCTCGCTCTGTTCTATTATTAATGTTGCCTAGTCTATTGGTTACCTCCTGACGTCCTATAACCATAAAGCAAAAAGTGTGCAAGGAGCCATTCTGCAGCACATGTTTTGCCAAGGCATTGGTCTCATTCTCTCTATTTATTGCATAAATGTGCTCCCTTATCTTTGGACTCTGAAATTATTTCGCTTGAGGAGGCACCTTACCCTGTTGGTGTTGTGTTTATCAGAAATATATAAGTAATACAGTTGCTTAACATAGTTGTTTTTTTTCAAAAGCTTTCTACCTGTACATACAGCATGGCTGAAGTCTGAGATTCCACACCCTACTTAGAGTGGAGGTTGGGGAGGGGTGGGGGTTGCTATACCAACTGAATGACAGACTTTGCTGAGAAATATTGTTTACCTCTACAATACCTATAAAATCAGACACATTAGTAGTACAGCAAAGGAAATGCAAACCTCTGTGAACTGCTACATTTCTATGGCTGTGAATTAGTTATACCTGAACACAGTGTTACATGCACATGACAGTATTTTGAAAAAAACATTCCACATATTTCATAATTATTTTTCTCTTGTATGACAAAGAATATTGGTGCAGTATTGTGCAGATTCAGACAACTATTCATATGCAAGAGAAAAAAAGGAGCTATTGCTTAGACAGGGAATATATATATATATATATATATATATATATGTGTGTATATATATATATATATATATATATATATATATATATATATATATAATTTAAGCTAATGTTACTGCTTTTAACCTGATAACTTCTAATAACTACAAAGGATATTTTTAGTACTGTACTGAATGTATTGTATGTACCTAACTTGAGAGATATACACTGCTCTTCAAGAAGTCACAAACCCTTACCATATGAATTCATCTGAAGTATGCATAAGCACTACTCATGTCTTTTTTCTTAAGTACACAAGCACTTCCCAAATGACTACTGTATAAGAACTTCCTGTACACAAGTTTTGCTTCAATAAAGGCTTCACTGCAATGTTCAATGGTGCATGGAATGGCATGCAAACATGATGTTTGGATGCATCATGCTTTTATTGTTTTGTCCCTTACCACTCGTTTTTACCCTAATTTTCTAATTTGATTATGTATTTCTTTCCCCTTTATTGTTTTGCTGCTCCACCATTTCTTTTTTTCTTTTTTCACACTTCAAATCCCTCAGGAGCATGCTGTACATGTACTTCCCAGGCTAAGGACAGACCACACACTGCCTGTCCCAGCACATTCTCACAGGTAGGGATGAAGGCACTGGTTCTGCAGGCATTCTGACACACGGCAGCCTAGCAAGCCTCATTGAAAGGGGGCTTTGGAGTTTTGTAGAGGACGTACTGTTGAAGACAGAAGAAGGAGAATTCAGTCGAGTCTTCTCTTTAAGATAAACAAACACCAAAATGAAGCCAGGATACCACTTTATTTTCCTTGTACCTCGATCCTTTCACCTTCAAGGAATAACTAACACAGAAAACCAGTAACCTTATTAATTTTTGTTACAAGGTATAGTCCTTTCTCGAATATTTTGATGAGAATTGTAAAGGAATTATGGCCTTCTGTCATTTCTGATGAATTTTTGAGTACAAATTTGCCTAAAAGAATTCATTTTTCTTTCAGTCGTTATTGTAATTTGAAGGAACTTTTGAACAGACCTGTAAAACTGTGCAATCTGGTGATATCCAGGTTGGCTCCTTTAGATGTGGGAATTGCAGTTCATCCAGTAGAATAAGGAATCTTTCTGGGTTTGTCATTAATGGCCGTAGGTATGCAGCAAAGGAGCGATTTAATTGCAAATCTTGTGGGGTGATTTATATCTTGGGGTGTGGATGTGTGGACGCCTGTTGGTATATTGGGCAAAAAAAAGGATGGTACAGATCAGAGTGTTGGAACATTAAGCTGACATTAGAAACCAGAAAAGGGAGAGTCCTGCTGCTGAACATTTTTGTAAAAACCATGATGGTGATGGGGCATCCCTATTTTTCAGTGTTTTGACTAGACCAGTGGGTTGGAAAGGGAATTTTTGCTCTTCATTAAATTAGTTGGAAGCAATGTATATTTGAAATTATGAAGCTATGTTTCCTGGGGGTTGAATTTGGAATTCCCAATACATTTCTAGAGGATGGTAGCATATGTTTGCACAATTTTTATGTCTTTCATGGGCATAATTTTTTGATAAGTGTTAACGATGCTTATTCTTGTTTAATAACATATGAAAATGCTTGAATATATATTTATATTTCAATTTCTTATTATATATACTTTTTTGGGGAGCTCTCTGGGTTCGACTTGGTCATTTCATTGTATTTGACAATGTTCATTGGGTTTGGTGAAATAATTAATTATTTAATTATTCAATTATTGAAATGTTTAATTGTTTGACTGATGTTCGATATTTGTATTTAAGGTTGCTGATTTTCTGTGTTAATTATCCCTTGAAGGCAAAAGGCCAAGGTACCAGGAGAATAAAGTGGTACACTAGCTTCATTTTGGTCTTTATCTATTTATTTATTTGTATTTTTTGAGTCCTGGCTTTAGCCTGTAGAAGGCACACTATTCCTGATGGTGTTGACCACTGCACAAACACTGTCCCCTAACCCATCAACATTGGGTGAAAAAAAAGGGAACGCAAACCCTCAAGCTTTTGTGAAGTAATTTGAAAATTCATAATGCTGAACATTATACAACTTACTCTTTTGCTAGAAGTGGGCATATTTTCTAAAAAAAGACTTTCCTTTTCTGCACTCATCGCAAATGACATTCGCTGCCCTTTTCTGCATATCTGTGTAGTGCTGCTATTCGCAGATAACAGTAAGTCATTTGCAAATTCCTGGACTATGAATACCAGCCCTAATATCTATTTTAATGCACCTATTGTGTCATAATGTTTAGCTTAATGTTTCTTTTTTTTGATGCAGTTGGAATTGGAAATCACAAGTAAGCATGCTAACCATTAAATTAGTGGTACTGACTCCTATAAGACTATCGAACATAGGTGTCAACTCTAATGGAATCAAGAACATGGAAATGGGGAAAGTTTGAATTTCTGACAGCTTTTCACTACTTTGTAATAATTCAGTAAAAGTATGCCTGTACACTTAGTAAGTCAGTGTTGGGGTTGAAAGTTCAGTAATGTAAATCTGCATATAGAAATACAAATACATAGACTAAATAGCTGGACTAAAATCTAGAAAGATATCTATCTGATTAAAGCTTGGCTACAAAAGTCATGGATACAGGTTGGTCTGTAACAATGACCCTTTGGATGGTCAAAATAATAGAGGATATGCCAGTTCTTTATGGATCTAAATACTTAAAGCCTTCTAATATTTTTATAGTATAGCCTTGTACGTTAGCCCCTGTATAGCTGGTCACTCTGTATGTGCATCTGATATGGTATGTTTCTATATAAATATATTTTTATGGCATTCAGACTTTATATTCTTATTTTTAAGATTGAAAGTTGCTTTTCATGATGACTACTGATGGTGTTTCTGTTTAGGGTATTTAATGAATACTTTTTGGAAAAAAGAAAAGAAATCAACGCCATGTGAAAAATAATGATAGAAAAGCTTGGAGTGCTTAAGAAAGAGTTTTGTCTTCATGGTAATCCTAAGAAAATAGTACAGATAAAGACTAAGAGCAAAAGAAGAATGAAAAAAATAGAGAATGTATGCATCTTATAAAACTAGAACCAAAATGTCTATGACTGAACATGTGGGAAACAGTTGTCATATCAGAGAGAAAAACTATAAGAAAATGAAGGGCAGTAGTATAATTGCTAAAGGATTAGGAAAATAAATAAATCATTGCTTGAAGAGTCAATATTACCATGTTGATAGTCAGTCCAATGAGAAGCCATTTTGTCAGACACATCCTACTAACAAAGGTGTAAGAACACTAAAGAAGGATCCAAAGGAGAGTTGACAGACTCATCTGTGGAGCCAAAACACCAAGAATATCTGAAAAGAGGATATGATGACTAATAAGGTGAGCTGGACAGTAATAGGTTTTAAAGCTTACAATAAAACATACATCATATGCTAGTGGCTAACAGAAAGATAGATGGACAAGGACAAAGGAGGCGGTCAAGAGGAAAAGCTTATCAGAAAAGAAGGGAAGGAGGCCCATCAGAAACTGAGTGAGATCATCAACAAGGCAGTGAATGGGTGTGGGACTCAAAGTGGATTAAAGTAGGATGGTTAAAATATATAATAGGAAATGAAATGATGGGAAACAAAAGCTGTGGAAACATGGATTTGTGCAAAGAAGAATGAATAATGCTCATTGCAAGTCAGATTATATCAGAAAAAAGGATGACAAAGGAAGAGAGGGGAGAGATCTTAAAAAAATAGTAATGAGTAGAAATATAAAATGTGGACAGAGGTGAATTACCGAAAAATGACAAAACTCAGGGAACAGAAACCTCCATTAAAATGAGAGCAGAACTCTGCAAGTGAAAAAGATGGATGCTGAAGTGGTAGTTTTGGAGAAGAAGGAAAAAGGGATCTAATTTAGAAGGACTTGTGGAACAAAAGAATCGTAAGACAGAAAGAAGAAATTAATTAACAGGCAGGTGGAAAAAGAAGGATGGGAAGGAAGTGATGAAAACTGGAAAGAGATTTTGAGAATAGCATGTGAAGTCAAAATACTTCTCAGGGCATGGAGCATGCTCCATTGACTTTCTTATTGACTAAACAGAGAGGAAAAGGAGACAAGAGACTGACCAATGCTGGGAAAGCAGATGGAAGGAAGAGGCGGGGTTATAACATATAATATGGAAATCTATAACAGGATTCATGACATCTAGGAAGAAAGAGTTGAGTATGGAATGATAATGGATAAGAAGATAGAAAACAAATGGGAAATATGCATCCTAGGGATAGATGCCTACCCAAACAACATGAAGAGAAAGACAAGGAAAGAAGTAGGAGGAGGCAAGTTCCTCCTTTTCCTCTTTATACTGTCATATAAATTCACAATTTTAAATGTAAAGTCAGTGCATTTTTTGAACAAGTTCTGAACATTTTACCTCTACCTCTTGCTTTGTTGTCTAAACACATTGTGTTACCCCTACAATTTCCAAAGCTAAACCTGCTGTTTATTGTATTATCCTTCTCATCTGATTCCACATTTCAACCTGTAACATGGTGGAAAATTTGTATGTAGCACATTTTTTGTGACTCGTTTGTATTACTTTTGTATTCCACTGTTGGTTGTTATTGCTACATTTTTGTGGCTACTATTTCGAATCTAACATGGACTGGGATGGCAACTGGCCATGGCTGAGATCAGTGTTCTACCCGAATAACCAAAATGTAAATAAAAATGAACAAATGAACAAATGAAAAAGTAAGCACACAAACTAGCAAATAAATAAATAAAATCCTAAGTAAGTTATGCATTTTTGTGTGGAATGTTAAGGCTATTTATGTTAACTGGAAACGCACAATATACAGAAATAACCAACTAAGAACAGTAGAAATATAATGTCATAATGCCCCTAAATGTACTTGCAAAAAAAGAAACAGAATAAAGCAAAGACTGTATTTTGCCAAGAAAAATCTACTACTGAAAGCTTTTTTAATAAAACTTAACATGTTAAACAAGATTATGCAAATTATGCAATGGATAACAGTTCTGATTATGATAAGCTACTGCAAATCTACAAAACTTTCTGTAAAATGGGATGCAACTGTCCAGCTTTACAAAAAGAGCAAATCAATAAGAATAATCAGAATTCATAATCAATACCATAAAAGACAAGACTGTAAATGATTAACTACATAGATGTACCACTGATCACTGAAGGAAGCTGCCAACCACTCTTATTCTAGATATGATTGATTGTTCACAGGCATAGCATGGGGAATCCACTCACTGAGAAAACATCCCAGCACAACGAGGAATGCGTCTGTCTTGACCTGCAGATATGGCATATTTGGCAAGTGTCAAATGTTAGTGTCTTTGTGGATTTGCCATTTCACACTGCTACCCACTGAAACTTGTTTTTGGAGGACAGGGGACTGGATGAATGTTGAATGAGGGCAGAGATATTCTTTGTGTTTAAAACCAAAAACGAATCCAACAATTCCAGCAAAAAGCAAAAACTGGAAGCAGCAGTTGTTCAGGATCCAAACTCCAGCATTTATTCCACATATATAACACCAGGTTAAGTGCTTTCGTCTTGTTCATAAAACCAGGTTAAGTGCTTTTGTCTTCTGCTGACATAGGATTTAGTATTTAAATGTTTTAACTGTAATAATGAAGGTTATGATTATGTCTTTTATGCAACAAGATGAAAGTGCTTAACCTGGTTTTATATATGTGGAATAAATGTTGGAATTTGGATCCTGAACAACTGCTGCTTCCAGTTTGTTTTTATATTCTTTGTGTTTATTTTTTTTTCTTTATTCAGTGGAACTATCTATTATGGTTACCCTCTACAGCCAGAACTGCAAACTGGGATTTTGAAGTACTGTCATGGTGTGGCTTTCCTTAGTAGGTTTGGAGGGATGATTTCCTTGTTCTTTTTGTTATCACCACTAGTGAGGCTGTCAGGGGAGTTGGTCCGTGTATGTTTGAGACTGCTGTGAGCTAACCTGACCAGATAATTACTTGGTATCTCACTTCATCAAAGTGGCAGTTCAAATCAGGTGCTGAAGAATAGAGAGGTCGATCTAGGTTTACCTTCATATCGGCGATCCCAATATGAGTGAAACGGCTTCCGCGAATACCGAAGTGCGAACGTCTCCAATGTCGAATTCCACATAGCTGAACAGCAAAACCTCACCCCTTTTTGACCCATGGTAGCACTGGTGTGGAGGTATGGCGCAGCTGGAAATGTCGAAATTCGACATTATTTCGACATTTTTAAATTTTCACACTTTGGTTTCGCTTAAATGGTTTGATTAAGTGGCCGGTCGATCATGTGTGATCGACGATATGAAGGTAAACCATTGATCTGAGTGTATTTATGTAGACTGACTTGTAAAAATAACCTAGTCAATTCAGAATATTAAAACGTGACATTTGCTCTGTCATTTAATCTGAAGAAGTGCTAGGTATTTGAAAGCCATTGTCATTTTTTTTTTTTTTTATCAGATGTCCCTAGAATCCACAAATGCTTTCCATTTTTATACAATTTTAAAGGAAAAATCTTATAATAGCCTGACTCTGAATACCACAGGCTTGAAAAATATGCCATAAGTTCTTACTTGTAGCATTGTCTTTTTTGCAAAATTCAGCATTTTGAAGGCAATCTGTTGGAGTCTCTGGCTTAGCTCACATGGATGATTTAAGTAGTGGTGAACTAACACAATTATCAGGCAGTCTGCATCAGCAAAATGTAAGGCTTTGTGAAAATTATTAGCCAGAAATGCAACCAGGTATTGTCCCTTTTCACCTTCTCTTAAATCTGGCAGCTACAGATTATTACTTCCTTACTTGTTTTCTAAATTGTCATACCTTTAGAAAAAACAGAATAATTTTATTTATTTTATTCACACTTTGTTGATTGAGTTAGTTCCACTAGGCTAGTGGTCTCTTTTCAGGGGGAAGACTCAAGGTGGATTTTTTTGACTCAGAGAGTATGGTGGCCTCTATATTTTGGGTTCTGTGTACCTTGCACAGAAATAGCTGACAACAGTAAAATTCTATTTCTGCTTGGTTATATTTTGCTGCTTTTATTTCTGTAGTGACTGCCAGTCCTAAGAAACATCCTAGGCTGGTGCATATTGCCTGTAAATAAAGACATTATGCTAGCCATGCAGTCTATCCTATATATACTAATAGTTGCTGAGTAATTATGGAGAAGGGCCATAGTACTACAGTAATATGCACTTATTGATTACATAGTACTGAAAGATTTCACTGATATGAAGCAGAAATAAGAGTTAGAATAGCAGGCTTATTCCCAGGGCAGGGGATTTAGTAGTTAATGCTGTCATTATGCTCAAGGCTAACTATGCCAAGACTGTGCATGTAAATGTTTTTAAAAGTTCAGCCTCTTGTGTTATCAAGACCAGTCCACCTATATCTGGGTTGCTAAATATTATCACATCTAGGTTCACACTAGTCTGAAGAAAAGAGGAACTTCACTGAACATGACCACTGATAAAATAACTGCTGATAATACAGATGATTACTGGATTTAACACTTAAGCAATCCCATTAGCTGATATAGGCACATAGCTGATATGGGGCATAGATATCTAAGCATTTTTTTTCTCACCAGTCTTAACTAATAAATTATCTGTAAACTCATTCATAAATAATATCTCTTTATCTGATCAAATTCAAAGGCTTAGGATTCTGTAATACAAATTTCTCAACTTAAACATGTACTCCAACACCAAATATATACCTACTTTCTTGAATTTCTAATACCCTAGCCAGAAAAACATGATGAGAAAAACTTGAGGAAAATAGCTACCCAATCAACTAAATGTGGCCAAAATAACCATAATAATTTCATCTTCTCCCATATTTCTGTATATCTTGAAATCTACAAAATGCTTCTTTTTCTGAAGCTCTATGTCTTGTGTATATAGAAAACTCGACAATAGGCTCACTATCCAGCTTACTCACCAGACCCCAGAAGTTACTTTCCACAGTTCTTTCTGGCACAAAATTGTCATCCTTACAGCAAACATTTTAGAGTTCTACAAAAATGTATTCCAGTTTCTAAATGCTTATCCCTGCAAACCAACATTCTAGCTCACCTCTTTTAGTGACCAAACACATCTGGCCACTTCTAAACCACCCTGTCTGCCACTTCTCTCTTCATCACTCAGTTATTCATTACTCATTCCCAGAATACTCAATTGTTTCCATAACAATGCCATTTAGAAGCAATAAACTGCTTTTAATCAGGGCACTACTATCAGGTACCATATAAATATCTCTGATAATGTCTTCATCCATGGGGAATCCTATGGATGCTGCAGACTTAATAACTTCCATATATGAAAATGAGAAAAAATGATAGTTTCACTGCCTTACTGGCTAAACTTCAACTGTTTTATATAAATGTACCATCTGGTCTCCCTTCAAAAATTATGCCAAAGATCTTGAAGAATGTTGCATATCTATAAGTTCAGCCCAGTGGGTAAAAACTATTAATCATTATTAAACATCATTCTACAGTCCTGGGCTTAATTCCCCAGTCTTTTCTTGCAAACTGCGTGAATCTGAGCAAGTCATTTAACAAGCAAGTGGTCCTATGTCACCCCTGTAAGAGGGGTTTGTGCCTAAATAGACATAGAAATTAGTACATGAATACAATTAAACTACATTGTAAATAAAAATAAAAATAAAAATAAGTCTGACTAAATGAAGTTAACATTTTTCCAGGGATTCAGAAATGTCTATCATCACACCCAAGGCAATACTGTTTACTATGCATGCATGACAAGCCCTGAGTCTCATTAACAATGCATGAGGCCAGGCCAGTGTGTGTGATAAGGAGCTACATATGGTAGCCATAATAGTGATCCATGTGAAAATTGTATTAGATGTACCCATGGCTAGAGTAAAGTATGTGCAGTTGTTAAAAATGTTTTCTGTGTATGAATGTCTAGCTTAATCCTTGCAAAAAACACATGCACAGATGGTAATAAGATGCTGATGAACTTTTATAATTCATGACAAACAATATGTAGAGAAATGTCTTATACAAGGAAATACGTTAAAGATGCCTAAGAGTGGAAAGTAGAAAGGCAACCGAAACAAACAGAAATGGAGAGAAGACTGCAAAGGGAGCTAATATCCATATCAGGAATGCATGACACAGTGGAGATGGAGGTTTGAAACGTATGATATATATTAATTTGAAGTATCTGAACTTAGAAAATGTGAAATTCAGACAGGATAGGTGGGATACAGGAAAGTATGAGGATGTACAGACTTACATCACTTCTGACATCATCAGAGTTTGATCAATGCACAATCCAAAAATCATCAGTTTGTTCAGTGTACCTGCACTATAATGTAAAGGTCTTGAAATAGAAAACTCATGGCAGTTGGGATACAGGAAAGTAACAACATTTACCCACCCTGACCAGTCTTGACATCATAAAATTACCTGTACTACTTATTCAACCCTGATGGGATTTGAATCATCAGCACTGTCCATTTATAGACTAATCAGCACTCCCTTAATAAGGTGAGCCATCAAAGCAGTAGTTCTGCAGCTATTAAAGAAGGACATAACAGCTGAGTTTTATACAACAGAAGCAGAAAGCAAACGGTTTCAAAGGATTTGAACCAATGATGCTTATTTGTGAATTTTGACTAAATACTACATTAGCATGGTCAGCTGTAGAAGCACCAGGACTGCAACTGTCAGAGAGCACATAACAGGTGAATGTTACAAATTTAGACAATGGAAGAAGAAGAAGAAGAAGAAGAAGAAGAAGAAGAAGAAGAAGAAGAAGAAGAAGAAGAAAAATAAATGATAGGCCTTAAGAAATTTTACTGCAATACCCTCATCAGAGATGGTTGTTGAGACCAATATATTAAAAAGGAAAGATACAGAAGCAGTAATACTGCAGGTGTAAGGAAGTACATAGCATGTGACTGTCACACATTTTACATAATGGAAGCTTTAAAAACAGACCTCAAGGAATTGAAACCCATTACTTTTATAAGTGAATCATAACCAAACACTGTTTTAACATGGTGTGCTACAGAAGTAGTAATAGTGCAGCTGTCATAGAAGCACATAGCAAGTGATTGTTATACAGTGGAAGCAGGATGGAAAAACAGGCCTTAAAGGATTAGAACTGATCACATTTAGCAATGCAATTCTACCCAGTGCTGCATTAACAAGATGAACCACAGAGACAGTAGGACTGCAATTGTCATAGCAGGGGTTTTATGTTTCACAACAGAAACAGAAAAGTAAAAAAAAAAAACAGCATTGATAGGATTTGAACCCACCACTTTGTGCACTGACATTTCACAACTCATTCAGTTAACAAACTGAATCAGTCTAATAGTGTATATGTTGCTCTCCTTCATATGTGCACATTGCTGCACAAAGATGCTTAGCTCATTTGCTAAACTGATGGTTGCTGAGGCCAATATATGAAGGACATGACATCAGTTGGACTTCATTGTTGATTTACAATGAGAAGTACCTTCTCTCATTGGTTGCGCATGGACATTAACAGTAGTCTTTTCAACATGTTGCAGACAGTATGATTGCAAAAGGATAAATTATTTAGTAGCCCTTTTTGAGCATGTCTGCAATGTGTTTATCATTTTTGACTAGATTAAAAGGGTGGAAATAGGAGTGCAGGGAACAGCTATGAATGGAAAGAAAGCAGAGGATAGAACAAAAGGTGAAAAAATAAGGAATGAGCAGGATGGTGGTGGTGTAGGAGGCAAATATTTTTTTTCTGGGGGTGGTGCCCTTTTTAAATAAAGAGAATGGAAAGTTGGATAAGGAAATAAGAAAAAAAGAAGGAATGTAGGAGGGTATTTAAAGGGCTAGATGAGATAGCAGTGAAAGACAGACATAACTTATGAGGTGTGGGGTAATGAGTGGGGTCACAATGGTGAAGGAGACATCAGTTATACAGAGTGACATCAGATATACAGAGGGAAGGCAATGGTGAAGGAGGACTATAAAACCAATACGACTGGGCATGAACACAAAATAGAAGAGAACACGAGATTTGTGGATAGGACTGGGCATTGTCAACTGCAGTATCTGCCAGCTGAGATCCAGTGGAAGATTACTCATCACCATGGGTATAGTCACCACAGGTTATGGGCTCAGAAGGTGGAGCCAATGCTAGTCAGAGACACAGCTCAGCAAGCTACAAAAGCATGGTCTCCATTTTGTGAATGTTGGCATATAAGCTCCTTTTGGCAATATCCCCCATAATTCCTGCCAGCTGCAATTGGAGACAAAGGTGTCCTTTCCACGCATACTGCCACTGGTGGATACAAATATACACGCTTCTGGTGCAGGGCTGTCTGATGCAGGAGGTGCATATAGTGCAGGAGGAGTGTAGACAAGTGTGCAGGCTAAAATTCAGAGGTGCTGGGTACTGCTTTTGGTGATAGAATTGCTGCTGCCACCTGTGCGTGGCACTCAGGCCTTGCCAATAGGATGGGTATAGGTTGCTGTGCTGCCGAATATCATACTAAAATAAATTAATTTTAACAGAGATAGTGGCAAATGTTTGAGTGAGAGAGAAGTACATATAGAGTGAAAAACTGAAATTCTTACTAAGTTGTGAGTTATACCATTAAACAGTGTGCTAGTTGGACCAAACAAAAATATTATTTCCTTTAGGGTACATATGAAAATAAGAGACAGAACTTAACCAACAGCCACCAACATGTATGGTCTGATAGATAAAGGACACTTAATCTGACAAGCAATGTGGACAGGCAAACAGCTTCCTCTCATGATGTCTGACACTATTATACATATACAAAGAACAGATGCTGCCCAGACATTATATATATTTTAATCACAAATGATATTGAATGGAAACAACTTTTGTTTTACATTTAACCATGCCTACTTAAGTAATACTGATGCTGTTAAATATATAGCCCATGAAATGCTGCACTTATACCAGTCAAATAAAAAGTATTTAATGGTAAACCAATTTTTATGAGGAGGGAAATTGAACCCACAAACATTCTCACACTCTGTGAACAAAGCCTTCAATATGCTGACCCACTTGTTCACCTCTGTAAGTTGATGCCTGTCACAACATGACATTGAACAGGCATACAACTGCCTTTGAGATACAATAATAATGGCAGATAAGGCAAAGCGGTATGGACATTATACAATATTTTCATGAATGCCTACTATTGCTAATGTTAAAATGAGGACATCATGTTTCAAGTGAACTCACTCCAGGTGTCTCTGAAGCAGTCCAACCACCCTTTGTGCAACTGTCTATTTGCTTTTATATCTTCAAGTGCTATGGACATAAAGTGAGCACTGTGTAATATTTGTAGATAGTATGAAGTACTAGCTTAAATATGAACCTTCGTATTTCAGCTACTTTCACAAATAAAGTCTACCAAAGCCAAATTTGAGGTAAGTTTGGCCTCCTAGGCCAGGGACAAACACAAAGCATTATTTAGCTATGTCCATAACCTCAAAAGCTTTGCACAATTTTATGCAGAGCTCATTGTAAATGGAGCCACCTGTAATGAGCTAGAAGACATAATAAACCTCCTGGATGATAAATTCAGCTTCAACTTTACTCCTCTCTCCTCCTCAACCTTCCCTCAGGAAATATCATCAAATATAACTCCCCCTACTATCACTAGGAAACAGGTCCTTAATGCTCTCTCTAAGACCAAGAACACTGCATCAATGGGCCCAGACAATATCCCAGAACGCCTTGTAAATAGCATGAAACATGACCTATCAGGGCCACTGGAATTACTATTTAACTGTAGCCTCCAAACAGGATTCATGCCTCATGAATGGAGAAAGGCAACAGTCATCCTTCTGCACAAGGTGGGCCATCTACAGACCCTGGAAACTACAGACCCATAAGTCTCACTAGTCTTATATGTAAAGCCAAGGAAAGAATTATCATGGAGATGATCAACAGAGATTTAGTAAACCTCCAGACACTGGACACAACCCATTATGGATTTGTCAAGGGCGGATCATGCCTACTCAACCTGGTGGACTTCTTTGAGAAGATCACGAAAGCAATGGATGAGGGCAAAATTGTTCACACTGCGTACCTTGACCTGGCCTAGGCATTTGACACAATACCCCACTCGGGCATTGTTGACAAGAGGTTAGGTACAAACCCGTATGTCACCCAGTGGATAACCAACTGGCTCACAGACAAGACCCAGTCCTTGGACTGCTCCTTTTTGGCATTTACTTCACAGAAGTCAAGGCCAATGTCAGTGGTCTCTTGCTGACTAAATTTGCAGATGATTGCAAATTAGGAGCTTTCATTGAATCTTACACTGACACAAATGTTCTACAAGAGTAGCTGACACAAACAACTGATGTTAGAGCCATGGACTAAAATTAAAGGCCAAGAAATGTATAATAGTATCCTTTGGGAAGCCATCCATCCCTAGTGACTATCATATTGACAACACAACCCTTAGAGTTGATCCAGTAACCAGGGACTTAGGGACACACATAGATAGTAATCTAGCCTTTGATCATCACAATTCTACAGTGGTGAGGAAATCATTCTATGTTGCACAACTTATAAACAAAGGTATGGCATCTAAGTCCAAGGATGTCATTGCTCCACTGTATTCAGCATTCATCAGACCTATCATTGAGCACAATTCCCTCTTTGGTATGTACCTAACCATGCATATCCAACAACTGGAATGTCCTCAGAGGTTCCTCACTAAAAGAATGCAGGGCATAAGTAATATGTCCTGTGCAGACTGCCTCAAGGTCCTATCCCTGTATTCTGTCTCCAACAGGCTTTTGAGGAGAGATCTATGCCTGGCATACAGGACATTGTCAGACCCGACTCTGATGGACCTCTGGCATATCCACAAAACAATTAGCACCATAATTACCCATTCTAAAGACTTAAACCTTGACTGTGCTATAAATAGGATCTGCTGGAGAGATAGGTATGTATCCTAGAGACTACCCTGTCTATGGAACAGGCTCAACATCCATGTGAAGCAGAGTTTGTCCCTAACTCAATTCAAGTGCAACTTGGACAATTGGATGGGAAACTGGAAATGCCTCCCTAGTTTGGCACCTTTGTCTTTAATGGACCCAGGTAACCTGTAAATGGTTCTCCCTAACCCATACTTACACTTATCAAGGGTAGCAGAACTTGTCAGAGATTTGGAATGCATGGCTAGACTTAAAAAAGGCTCTTGTGGTCATTAGCCCAGTAAACACATCTGAACCTATGAACCTAATATATGTTATACTTATATTACATAGGTGGTGTCTGTTTTTTGACTTTATCCTTCCATCTGTGTAGGTAATCAAGATTAGGGCACCCCATGTCATTGTAATCATGATGGCACTCTTCCTCTATGAGCAGGTTGCCATTAGCATGGGTGACAACCTTGACTACAGAGCTCCAGGTTTCATTGTTGTACTTTGTACTTGTATAGCCCTTCTGCAAAAGCCTCTATTTGCAGTCCTTATGAAGGAGTTAAAGCAATATCTTTGTCTCCACTACACATCACCTCCATGCTCAGAAAGGAGCACTACCTCCTCCTTCTCCAGACGTGATATCCCACCATGAAGAATCTCAATTAAAAACAGCAGACAATTAGCACTAAAACAGTTCTCGTATATCTCATTTGACACACAATAACAGGCATTGACGGGCATCTTGTGTATGAAATGCATGGCAAATTCAAAAAATATACTTACTATATTTCTATAGTTCCAAAGGTGTGAAGCATGACAGCCTTCTGTTCTTTTGTATATTGTTATGAGTATATGGTTTACAGTGATTCCATCTGCAGATGGTTAAATATGGTATGACAATTCCCTCACCCATAAAATCACAGGTTGTCTGATCGGGCTCAGGAGTGTGCATGACATTGTGCAGAAATCTCCAGTGTTTACTGGTTATGCTCATTGTGCAAATTCAGTAATTCAGAAACAATAATGGGCTAAGCCCTAATTTGTATAATCATCACTCCACTCCAAGTGAGGTGAATCTACACAATATAAGCATGATAAGAAGTTTCGATCCTCATCTTGCTGAAGAAATAACCCTGGTAAAGGGGTTTAATTCCTCCTAAGGGTGTTTTTGGAGAAATATTTTCTTCTTAGTAAGATGTCTATTTGTATAAGGTAAATAGTACTTCTTACAAGTCCATTCCTTTGTACAGTGGTTGCTTTTGACTGATCCTTACTCTGGTGCCTGAAAGGAATGTCAGTTTGCCAGTACTCTTAAATGAGTTGTGCTTAATTTATTGCAAGTATACTGAATGTAGTAGCCTGCAGGATTGTTTAGCTATATGGGAGAAACACCCCTGACCTCATATTAAAAGTACTGTTCAATACCATTTTAGTGTAGTGTGAATTTTATATATGTCTTAACCTACAACCTACCAGTACTATTGTTGTGATCATGTGTTCTTTTTCAGTTGCACTTCTGTTTTGTTTTTGGGTTTTTGGGGTGTTCACTTCACATACAAGTCCTGACATCTCCTTAAAGATTTTGGATACAGAAATCTAACTGTCAGGCACTGTAAGTGTAGCCAGGATGTGGCAATTAGGAAGAGCACTTCCTGCAATCTTTTCTGTATTGACATTTCTGAATGCCAGCACAATAATGCACTTAAAGCATTTCACCTGTTTGTGTGTGTTAAGGTTGTAGCAAGTGGTTTGCTACAGTTGAAAAGTAGATTTTTCTTTTTTTGGTCTTCAGTTGAGGGCTTGATGGAACAGGCATCTGTTTTCAAGTGTCAGACTAAGGGAGTGGACCTTTGTTTTTTGCTCTTCAGCTGAAGAGCTGAGGGGTGGATATGGTAACACTGGGTACTGGGGTGCTGAATGAGCCAGCTATGGTTCTGTCCAGAACAGATACAGCATACTATATGGCCTACTAGGGTAGTATTAGTGTGAGAATTTATATGGCCCATACATAAACAAGGCTCTCAACTCCAGTGTTTTCCATATCAGCAGACCTATGCCTAAAAAAACAGGGCACATAAAAATTCTGCATCTTGTGAGCAATCCACATCCACCTGCAAACCAAAATTCTCAGATTCTGAGAATGACATGGATAGTACAGACCCTCCATGTCTATAGCCAATAGCTCTTTGATGTCCATGATACCAGCTGTGCGTAAACTGGAATTATCAGCAAAGTCAATGAAATGGCTGTCAAGATCATGGCTATGAGTCTACCATAAAGCCGCAGGTATTATCTGTGTTGTCACCCACAGAACAGAAGGCTTGGCAAGGGACTATAGGGTACCTGGTGGTGAGTGTCAACTGAACCACCTCTTACAGAGATGAAGGAGTTCCTGGCATCTCTTTCAGGCAGCAACACCTCCACAGGGTGCTCAGACAGAGCTGTATACGACCAAGTGAATTTCGACTGCAGATGCCCCAGGAATGCAGTCCTATTTTGTTGTAATAATACTTGAAACATTTCTTTACTCTCAGCGACCTTCATCATATCTTGGAATACATTATGGATCCAGCAGGTATGGCATTCTGTTCAAGGTACTGCCAGTGGTACAAGTTTTCGTTAGGTTTATAGCTGTAAAAATATAAGTTACATGTGTAGTTGTGGTGCTGTGTCATGCTTATACTGGATAATTTTTGTTTTGGTATATTCTAATGGTAGGGCTAAGCTGGCACAGTTGAGGCAGGGTGTGAAGAGTATGTGTTTGACACACAGAGTGTGACCATTTTATCCCCTACACAGACCATGGGCACAGTCTCTATGCTCATGGATACCTGGGATACACAAACTTCTCAGAAAGGGCAAGTTTCTGATGATACTACAGAACAGGGAATAGTGCTGTCCTCCACTTGGCAGATGTCTGCATCTACCCTAACACAAATGAGCAGGAAGATTAACATGAAATGAGGGCAATGGTACTCACAGGAGATATAGTTCCTGCCATGCCCCTACAGTTGCTGTGTCAGTAACTACAACTCAGCATGTGTGCAATACCATTGTGGCGGCACAGGCTATTGCCACTACAGCCAAGACATAGATAATAAGGGTGATATAGGCTGTGTTTGCTGACATACAGGAGTGAATGTCCCATATTTGTGATTCCATGGATACACTGAATCATACTTTGGACAATATAGTATCTTCTCTGGATCACCTGGCAAGAGCAAGACAATCATCTGCAACATCCACGGATGTTAGCCAACATGACCGTGTACATTTAAGATCTTGTTCCTTTAGTGCTAGCACTCCCAAAACAATGTTTATTTTGAAGGAGCCTATTTCCAGGAGAGGGCATCCCCATGCCCATGACCATCATCATGCTAACACATCTCCTAGCAGACACTGGTCCAAATCATTAGCACAGCAGCATCTATTCAGGATCATGGTACAGCCAGTACAACTCCTGTCAAAGCCACCATTCATGGGTGGGGGAATGCATGGGAAGCTATACCCTCTGTCATGCATGTCCTGGTACTGTCCATTTGGTTGAGACATGACTTTGCACCATATTCTAAGGAAGTGTTCTGGTGGTATACACATCTGCACATACCACCACGGCCTCCAGCACGTCACACTCATCCAGTCATCCTGGCTCTTCTTGACATTAAGAACCCCTGCACACACACTAGTTCTGACACTTCCAAAAAGAAAACAAAAAAAAAACACACTTTGGTCCAGATTCATGAATGCCTGCACTTAGTGCTGCTATCATGTATGCAACACACTGCACACACAATAGCAAACTATTTCACATTTACTACATAGCTTTACACTTAGTGAAGAGCCTCAAAACAAGGGTAAATGGTAAAATATGCTAATGAAAGCATAAGTAGCCAAATTACTTGCTAATTAACCAATTCAACATGGTGGAGCCATTCATGAATGTATAAAGTAATTGTGTATACTCAGGGCTCATTTTTGTCCTGAAATCCAAAACTCTTTAGAATAAAGCCACAATTACAGTTAAAAATGTTAGGAGATCCTGTTGCCATCATTAACCTGTATGTGCAAAAGACTTTAATTCAAGGTGCTACTGCTGCCACTGCTAGACCCCCCAGCCAATAAATGGTGTTTAGACCCCGTTTGATCAATCGTGGACTGCATGACACAGAAATTATAGAGTGATACAGATTGGACAGGGAACACTAGAGGAAAATATGTAACCTCTGCTATCCTTACCTGAGGCCCCAGGGAAACTGTGGAAAACCCATCCCAGTGGATACAAAGGTATGTGTAACATTATATATATATGCAGTCTACTAGCTAGAAGTACTTTCCAGGGACTCACAAGGTATATATATATATATATATATATATATATATATATATATATATATATATATATATATATTAGATATGTCACAGGCCTCAGCTTCTAGAATATCATATCACTTTCTAAATACAATGCTATAACATGCAAGTGAGCATATCTTTTTCCCATGTACCCCACAGGAGAAACCAAGAACCCCACAGGAATTTTATGCAATAGCACACATTGATGTTTTGGAAGCCATAGATTTCACACACATAGAAGTAAAAGCCCCACCCAGTGAACAGGGAAGGAGGTACATTAAAAGGAAAGGATACCACTCTATAAACTGTCAGATTGTCTGTAATGCCCAAGGGATCATATGCAATTTTGTGTAGATAACCATGGCAGTTTTGATGACTCACACACATGATTCAAATGTGAGCTGTACACAGTGTCTGCTAGAGTGTGGCTTTCCACAAGGGCATCTACTGGGGATGCAGACTATGCACGGGAACCATGGCTCATGGCACCTATAAGAATCCCACACAACCACACTGAGCAAGAATACAACAATGTCCATGCTCATACTAGGAATAATGTAGAATGTGTACTTGCTGAAATCAAGGTTTTAGTGTGTGGACACATCAGGAGGTGACATCGAGTATGACCCAGCCACCTTTGTCCAAATCGTTACAGTCTGTGCAATGCTGCATATATAATTCTCAGAAATTGTTCAACAAGGACAACAAGGGGCAGGACCACAGGCATGGCCAGCAGATCCAGCAGTTACAGATGAGGAATCTGAGGGAGAACCAGCATGAGCTGATGATGCCAGCAGACACCTGTATCTGGATAAGAAGCAAAGGACAGTGTGAGTGCACATGCACACACATACACACACACACATGCGCACACACACACACACACACACACACACACACACACACACACACACACACACACGCACACACACGCACACACACACACACACACACACACACACACACACACACACACACACACACACTGCCTAAGTGAAAACCAAATATCCTAAGCACAAATATTAAAGCTGATATCTGAAAAAGTCTATAACCTTTACTTAATCTAATGGCTGTACTCTCTTAGCATCAGACAGAAATAATCCTCAAGGACACACATTGCATCTGCAATATTAACATGGTAAGTGTGGAACCTGTATGAAAAGCAAAGAAAGAGTTATATACCTGTTTACTCCCATATGCAAATACTTATATGTCCCTAAGCGGAAATATTTCTCAGGTGTACAGTGACTTCAGTAATACTTTAGGACTGATGTCTACAATGTATAGCTATGGACTTCATCCAATAATGTGCACCAAGAATATCAGTTCACTCACATATGTAACTGTAAGCAAAAAACAAACAAAAAAAATGTGCAAGTCAGGGGCACAGTCATCATCAGTGGCAGACAGTGGTGAGGAAGTGATACATGAGGGCAACCCTGGCACCAAAGAATTGACTGTGAATTGTATAATTGTACTGCATACCTGGAAGTTCGGCAGTATATATACTTGAGTTGTTTTCCACATCTGAACCAACATCAAAGATTTTGTGAGAACCCTCTACTGAGGTGTCTGGGATCTCTGCTAGTGGACAGGATCTTCTCTGTTTCAGTCACTGGTGGTTCACCAGTAGGACCATATCCCCTATCCATACATTCATGGGCAGTTGCAGCCACACTACATAATATGTACATGATCATATCACTGGCCTTATGTCAGATTTTCTGATATGCACGTCTGCGGCCTCCTGCATCATTTATGTAGTTGACCACCTGCTCCTGGATATGGTCATGAGAGGGCTTGTGACCTCTGCTTCGAAGAGGAATAAGCCTTGTTAGCATAATGTCTGGAAGATAACTTCATTCTCTGCATCACTGGATGCTGGTCTATGGGCAGTGGAAATCTTGGGAGGCATAGCCCTGCATAAGATGAAACATAAAATAATTTAAAAAAATTAGAAAATTAAAACAAAAGTTATTGTTAGCAAAACAAATATGTATGAGTGTATACATCCATCAAGCACAAAATGATTAAAAAAGTAAAGCTTCTTATGAGTGCAGACAACTTAATACAGAACCCCCTCCCAAAAAATAAATAAATAAACACAATTAAAAGCAAGTATAAAAGTTATGCCAGGAGGACAACACTTGTGTAGCTCCATCATACACTGCAGCATTAACAAAAATAATGTACACTTTTAAATTAAAAACTGCTTAAACTGTTCTTGGATGTTCTCTTTTTTTTAAAGGGCAGGCAAATTATATCACAAGCTTAACACGTTATGGCTACAAATGTAAAACCCCTTACTTTGGTTTTAAGTGATACAACACTCTTCTGCAGTAACTATTCAGATGCCCAGAGAAAAGTTTCCATAGTACATTCTTCGAAAACATTTGTAATGGAAAAAATAACTCATATGCATGGCTATGCCAACAGCAAGGGACAAACAATGCAAACAGTAAAGCAACTGGCGTATTGTGAAACATAATCCATCATTAAGACTGAAATGTAGCATTTTGTAAAAAAAAAAAAAAAAACAACATACCTTTGACCAAGTCAGTTGTGAAACTAGAAACATTGTTTTCAAGCAAATAGCAGTATGCAGCTCGCTAGATCCTAACAGTCTCCTCTAACACAACACAAGTTCTTTACCTGCAAGATTATCTTGACTTAGTGCAAATTCAGTCCATTGAGCACTGTGAATATGCAAATGAGGTATGGAGTCGTTAGCATTAATAAATTCCATGATCTGCACTATGTTCAGGGAATGTAAACATGGTGTAAAGACTACATGATTGCATACAAGCAATCTACCATTGCATGGATGAGCACTGAGAAGTGTTGCTTGCTAAGGGCTTGCAAGTGGGAATGATTAGTCTGACTACAGAAACAATCAGTGTTTCACAGTCTGTCCTCTTTGATGTACACTTACCCAAGGTGTGTTAGAAAAGAAACATGTACTAAATTCAAGGATTACATTGACTGAAATAGGAAAGCAATATTCCTAATATTTTAATGAATTATTTATGCCCAAATTTTGTGCCTCTGAGCAACAATTATTCTGCAGTTCTAAGGTTGTGCATTACTCAGTGAAACACACAAATGTGATAAAATTGTTGTTAGAAAACCACAGATAAGGGAATGCTGCTAACAAAATAAAGAGAAAAAACATCTGCAATGTTGCAAACATTTGTTTTACAGTCTGTGAGGAATTATCAGCTTAACTGTTGCTAAGATCATATTCATCCATACATCTACTGGCACATTACAAAGGACAGCTTTCAGATCTTCCTTTTGTTGATCCTTTAATATGAAATGATGCAATCTTACATATTCATTATATATAATGTACTATTTCTTCTTCCTATTATATGTCTGGTCTGTGGCAAATGCTGACAGTGTTTTCAATTGCATGCTATTAGTTCACTAGTTTGATGGTTCACATCCAGAGTGTGCAGTTTGTGTGAACATACTGATGTTTAAGTACCACGCATTCATATTGCAACACAGCAATGTGAAGGTAACATTAGAAATGTACAATGTCAATACTTTTCTCATAATGTTACTTTTTATGTTTTTTTAATCTCTCCGCATCTTTTGTGCCCCATTGGCATTGCATACTTTTGAGTGGTAGCAGTCCCTCTCAGTGAACAACAGTTCACTTCCTAAGATAAAAAAATGACAAATTGAATTAGGAATGCCATCAATAGAGCAACTGAGACTGTCATTGTACTTTTCTGTGCACTTTGGACAGTATTGATTGAAGAAATTATTCTTGCCAGCTAAGTATCTTGGTGGCACAATGAGTAAGTGACATGAACTTAGAGAAAGGGATCACATAATGCAGTGTTCAAATCCAGCCTACAGTTTTTTTTATGACTGGATTAAGACTAAATATTGACATCCAATGTTGTATATGAAATGAACAGGCTAAAGTTTGTGATAAATGCTAAAAATCTTACCTTCAGTCCATGATTTGCAAAGGTGTTGTTACTGTAAACTCACCTTTTCTAATTATTAATAATAATATATGATATGGATATTATAACATGACATTTTTTAAAGTGTGATAACACAAAAGCAGTAACATGAGTTATGTGTGCATATGTGTCATATTTTGTGGAGAACGTATCTGTATTTCAGGAGCATTCATATGATAGTAATACAATATATTGTAAACTTTGATGTCATGAATAATTTTATGTACAGTGACAAGAATGACTTTTGTCATTCTCTGTGTGTCCCCTTTCAGAACAATTGTCATTACATAAAGTCCTGATGATGTGTAACCTAAATGTTATTTGTGATGTGCCAAGCAGATGTGAAAAGGATGAGTGTGTCATGCTAATGCTATAACTGCTGTGTTCCTTTCTACATATATACATGCAATGTGTTTCTCTATAATACAAGGAATTTAAGTGCCTTTTACAATTGAGCTGCACTCAACAGCAGCTTCCAGCTAACTTTCACTATAATACAAGGTGTAAGTGCAGTGATCTTAGAGAAAGATAGGTGATGCATGATTCAAATCAAATTTATAGATTCTGTTTACAGAGGGGTCAGAATGCCATGTTCACAACATTTTGATTAAGAATGTAACAAAAGATACAAATCAGTGTCATAAATATGTTTATGGCAACAAATTTATTATTAATGCTTGCCATAGAAGGCCATATGCATGTAAATTATGTTAAGCATGACAATGTTAATATTTAATTTGGAATGCACTTGCATATGTATGATTTGCGCAATTGTTTTGTTATAATTAGTATGTCATAAGGACAATATGTCTTGTGAATTAAGTATGTACCATACACTACTATGTATTACTCAGGTCATGCAAATCCATTCATCTGAAATGTATTTTCAACCATAAATACTACCTTTTACATAAAAATTAATTTCCATGACTAATTAAGTCACACACATACAGACATCCTTTAAGTATATTTCCATTCATTCTTTAATTAATATATCTGTAATTAACATCCTAAAAAGTAAGTTTTCCTGTGGCACTGGCTGTTAATGACCAATTTTTAACATCTCATGGGTTCAATTCCCAGGTGGTACTACTCAATCTTATTAGTGCGTAAGTCCCAGCAGCCCAATATGCCACACGTTATACCATTTTTTCCTCAAACTGGCCATGATTGCAACAAACACCATTTAACATTTCAGTGTTTAACACTGGAACATGTGTTAATAGGGTAAACATCACACATGACCAAATCTCACTGCCACATTTCACACAATGCTTTCTGATGTAACCATTGCCAATTTGTCTGCTAAGCCATATTTCTGCTTACAGTTGCGCAAATGCAGCTGGCAAGGCTGTGCATCCTTGTGAACTGGCTATTACAAGTGAGGCCTGAGTTCAATGCCAATTCAAACGCATAGCTCTAGCATGATTTTTATAGATCTGGCTTGCAAAGGTGAGGATAATCAAAATAACAAAGACCAAATCCAGGCAAGGATAATGTTCCATTTAGTTCACAAAGGTGGGACACTGGGGAGTCCAGTATTTTTGTGACACTCCTCACCAAGTGCTGCAGCTGTTTGCTGCTGCAGAAGGGGATTAAACCAGGTTTCAGTATAAGGCTGACACTTAGAATAGCTTGGCCATGGCTGTCTCCAGTGGAAGTGGTGTCTCACACACTGGGGAGCAACGTTGTCACCACTACAGTGACATGAAGAGGCACAATCAGGACCTCCTCACCTATTAGAAAGAATGAATTTAAAACTGCAAATATCTTTAGTTGTGTAAGCAGCATGACCCATCAACAATCTATGATATAGCATGGATAGAGCAACCAAGGCAGTTAGTCATTATGCGTTCATATCATTTTCCTTTTCTCTACTGTGCAGCTGTAGAAGAGACAACAAAACACAGGAGGTGCAACAGGAGAGATAAACTCACCTCAGAGAGGCATGGGGAAGGTATGCATCAGGTCTGAATGCGAGGTACAGAAGTATTTTTAGTCCATCACTGTATATCATCTTGATCAGGCATACCTTGATTTTTTTTATCAAGCCCACCTAGTCAAAATTGGGGAAGCCACCTCAAGCAATAAACCCATAAAAAATGGTGCACCCCAGGGTTCGGTCTTGGAGCCTCTGTTATTTGAGATATACTTTTCTGAGGTGCAGGACAAAACCAATGGGCTATGGCTGACCAAGTTTGCAGATGACAGCCAGCTGAGTGCTGTCATCAATTCCCCCAGTGACGTAGACAAATGACTGGTGCCAGAAACATGGCCTCAAGCTGAATACCAAAAAATCATTCCCTTTGGGGAGAGTGATGTCTCCAGCAATTATCACATTAATAACAACATCCTAAGCATGTAATCAGTCATGAGGGATTTGAGCACCAAGGTTGATAGCAATCTGACTTTTGACCACCATGTTGCTTCCGTTGTATGGTAAGCATTCTACATGGCCCATCTCATAAGTAAAAGTATCTCATCAAGGGACAAGGAGGTCAGAACATCCCTGTATTCTTCCCTTATGAGGCCCATTATTGAGTACAATGCCCCTTTTGGTATGTACCTTGCAAAGCACATGCAGCAGCTGGAGAGACCACAAAGGTTCCTCACCAGGAGAATCTAGAGGCTCAAACATCTACCATACACAGATATGCTAAAAGCCCTATCCCTCTATTCAGTTTCATAGAGACTCCTCAGAGGTGATCTCTGTCTGGCATACAAGGCGATCATGGACCTTGCCTTGATGATGCTACTGTATATCCGCAAGTCAAGTTCCACTCAAGTAACCTGCATGCGCAGCTTCAACCTGGTCTGTGACATAAACAGGACTTGTTGGAGGGACAGATTTGTGTCCCAGAGACTCCCCCATCTGTGGAACAGACTCCCTCTCCACATTAAGCAGAGTATCTCTTTACCCCTTTTTAAGCACAACCTGGATAACTGTATGGGAAACAGAAAATGCACCCCTGGGATTCCACCCATGTCCCTGATGGACAAGGGCATCTCAGGTTTTGACTTGTCTAAACATGGGCTAAACTCTTGGCTAGGCATATAAGGGCCTCAGGGCCAACAGTCTAGTAACTTCCTATGGTCCTATGCTCCTATGATCCTAAGCTTAGATGCCTGCTCCTACAGCTCTTGGTGAATGCATTAGATTACATAAGCTTAATTGTGTAAGGGTTCAATGCCCAGAAACAGACATTAGATTATTCAACAGAATAGCATTTATGAGATATTAACTGCAATACTACGTGACATTAATTACATTTTTGCAAATGCAGTTATCAACTTTGAAAGCATATATCTGATATGGCGTAGTCAAATGTATATACTTATATTTGTCATCTCATACCTTTGTGATTGATTTATTTTATGGCCTATTAATGCCTACTCATCATTAGTGGATGTAGCCAAGGTGTATGCATTTATTTCTCATATTGATTTATGTATCACAATAATTAAATAATGTGGCATGCTATTAATCAAATTCTCTCTTTGTTGTCTCCCACACCCTATCTCTGTTTTTTGTTAATACATTGCTGTTGAAAACAAAATGATCAGGACATGGAGTTAGACAGACCATTGCAGTTTGGCCCACCATACTTCAACAGGTGGCTGTGGTGGCAACACCACATGCAGCACAGTCACCCAGCACATTTGGATCACACCCTGTCAGCACTGACTCCATAAATCCTGCCTTACCTGTTCCACCTGCAGGAGTTAGCTCTACCCCAGCTGCTCATACTGTGTTACCCTCCAGGAGCAGTACTAGTTGAGATTTTACAGGGCATAATGGGGAGGATCTTCTGTGCTCAAATTGGCAGGCTTGAAAAGGTCCTGGGTCATATTGCCAAACTGATCTTCTCAAGCTGCATGTGGATGCACGTTCAATGTCCCCTACCTATACCTGATCATGGTGTCCCCCAAACATTTATGTCTGTCACCATTTCTGCCTGTCTTGTATGTACTGTATGTCTGCATTTGCAACCTAACCTATCCTACCTTCCTGAGCCTTGACCCTACCTACCTGAGCCTTGACCCTACCTACCTGAGTCTCTCATGCCTAAGCACATTCACCTGTACAGTAAGGCTAATCTTCCAATGAACTGGTTATTGAAATGTACAACATGTAGGATGTTCTGGTTTGCAAACATTGTTAGTAAGCATTCAGCACTGGATCATTTATTATGCTGCTGGCTGCAATGTGTACCTTTTGTAATGTTAAAAATGTCATACTGTGATGAAGCCTGATGCCTTTATTCTTCCTTGCTTCATTGTTTCAAAACAGTAAAGTTAATAACATTTCTTGTGTGGTGTGTTCATATAATTCACGTCTGTAAAAATGTTTTTTGACATACTGTCTAGGGTTTGAATCAGAAATATAAGAAAGTCATATTTAATGTTTTATTTATGTTACTATTATGTGTGGAATTATTGGCTACATATCTTAGAAATCCACCATTATCCTTTTTATGTCTTAATGATGGTAAAACGTTTCACCCCCTACTTGCTCCCTATTGGAAACACCTAAATGGCAGATTACTTCTCTGGAAAAATATAACAGTAACACATCACAAAAATGTTAGAAAATGAACCAGAAAAATATAACACTTTACAAACACACACAACAAAACTAAGTAAAAATAACTGCCAGTGTATTTTTACTTAGAAAAATATAACACTCTTTGTCTCTCTATCCCTTTCTCCATTTTCTGTCTGTTCCTACTTTGCATCATCACTTTTTAACATTTCACATGTATTATGCTACTGAATGTAATGTACACATTATAGGATTTTACAATTGTCATGACTGCAATAAAAACTACTATATACAATCACCTTTGCTTCAGTCTGTTGTCATATTTGAACTTTATGAAATGGAGTTGTGTGGTTAGACAATACTCATGCCTGTAGTTTTGCTCTGGAATCCTGCCAAGGTTTGAATCCAGATGCATGTCAAAATATTATTGAATGTTTTGTATGGCTCAATTGTGTGTAAATATTGGCAACATTTTTTCTTAATACTCTATTATCCTGCTGTTGTATTAATCTTCTGCTCCCTGTTGGGGACACTGGTACAGATCAAGCCAGAGTAATTATGATGACAAATAGAAGAGTAACACAGCACAAATATGTGCAAAAACGGACCTTAAGCAAATCTCTTCCTAACTCTCTATCCTTGTTACCAAATTCTCTTCCCCATTTAGTGTGCTCAGCTTTTACATGAAGCATGGCAGTGTGCACAAATTGTGAGTGATGGCAAACGCTGTGTCACATTTTATAGTAAAAGCTGAAGATTTTAATTTTAACCACACTAGTGCCATTCACTTTGTGTAAATGTGCTTAACCCTGCTACACTATAGAAATATACACTGCTAGTACTATTGTGTGACAGTTCATGTAACACATGTATTAGTATGACATATGTTATATACTCCTTATGGGATGCTACCCTTGTCCTCAGAGTGATGAAGGTGGATGCCTACATTTTCCCTTCCTTTAATCTGTTGTTTGTGTCCCTTCAAATGTATCAGGTAAACTTAAGAACTCTTGAATTCCTACATGTTGAGCTAAGATAATCCTCTTGGCTGTATTCTTTCATATTATACTGTCAAGGGGTCGAATCCAGACATATGTCATACATTTATTTAATGTTTTCACATATTAACAGTATATGTGAACATATTGTCCAGAACAGTATCCTCCTTATGCCTTAATCGTTTTTCATTCTTACCCTTGAGAATATCTTGAGAAATATTGACAACAGTAGGCTCTAGGAAAAGCCATTGATTTTAGTTTGCAAATATACATAGGTCAAAACATGCACAATAAGAAAACACAATACAAATATGTGCAGAAATGAATCATAGCCTAATCTCTTAGTATGTCTGTATGTGCATCTCTGTTTCCAAATGACCCCCTCTTTCCACTCCTTCTGTGTCATCAAATAAACCTTCTTGATTCAATAATGTTTCCATAAGCCATGTTTCTAGCAGCAATAACATGTTTGTTTCCTCGTGTGTTTCATAATTAACCTGTGTCATACATATAAGGCATGAAGGACTGCACCATGAAACAAGACCATAACACACATTTGCTCTGTATTCCATTAGAGTTAGTCAGACATTGTTATATGTGCATACTGTTTATTTGCATGAAGGTCAGCATGGAGAATCACAGACTACTGCTAATTCTCAATTTAAGTTCAACACCTCAATTTATGATTATACATTAGTTAATACTTTGCCATCAGTTGCATAAATGCACTTGCCAGCAGTGCTTTTCAGGGACAAAATTAAAATATATATATATCAAGGAATTATGTGAGTAGGCTGCACAATATCTGCATTTATTAATGGAATTTTAAAACCAAGGTATCTGCACTTCACAGAGATGTTAACCCAATTAACTCAATCTGTTAATGTATATCTGCACTCCAACTTTTACACTTGCAAGTTTATAAAGTAAAAAATCCAAACTTATATGTGGAAACACTGGTTTAATAGGACACAGCACAGAATCCCAACGACTAAGCGCTTTCACCATAACAATGGCTTCATCAGAGTACAAGTTTGTTACAATGGCATGTAACCTTTTCACACATAATCCATCACTGTTATTTAGAAGTGCACTATGCTATTTAGGAATCATCTTCAAATTAGCAAATAGCTCACAACTGTAGCAAAACTGTTACCATGGTGTATTCATTCTTCACAATATCATGTAACTTTTGGCACCACATAGCAAGGTTTCAAAACCCACATTGACTACCTGTAAACAGTGTGGGTCCTTATTCTGTTATGCATGAATAACACCCACATGTACAATTACAGAGGGAGAAGCTTCCCCCATCCCTTTTACTTCATACAAAGTATTTGCACTACAATCATATGATGTAATGACTTCACAAAGGTGGAGTTTCACAGTTGTGATGCTTGTGATTCATACACATGTCATTAGCCAGTGCTTTTGCATAGTTTGCTGTTCAAGTCCAGCAGGGAGCAACATCATATAAATGCACTGATATTACATTAATGACATTGTGCCAAGTTATTATTATACATGTTTACATTGGATAAACAGCTCATTTTGTAATTTCATGGTAGCCAAACAGTTGTTCTGTGAATGCCACAGCATGGTATGAGTGCTACTGTGGCACATGCATTGAGTACTGACTTGTATAGTATATCTTCATAAACAGAGTGTGGTTCAATTCTAGTACAGTGAGTGTAAAAACAATGGAAAAATTTCTTTATCCAGGAAACATTGATATTAAACTGCTCACAGGTGCGTGAATTTTAACATTGATACCTCCTTGTCATCATTCTGATAAGTTAATTTTTGTATAAATTATTATCAAAAGTCTTTTCTTATTTCACACATTAATTTCAGTTAATTGGGACAAGATTCATGTCTATGTAATGTGGCAAGTGCATTCAGTACACAGCTCTGTAGAGTGCATGATTGGCAAAGTTTTGAATCTGGTAACATCTGTGTGTCAGATAATGTGTCAGTCAAGAGTGGCCTAGGCAAAGAAAGTAGTTGTGACACAGTCAGTGGGCCACTTAAGGCCTCATGACAGTGCTGTAATCCCTTTAACGATATTCTTCATGACACATACATTATGAAAGTGGAGTCAGTGGTTGATACACATCTTTCTGATATCTGTCTTGGCATGTGTTCAAGTCTGACAAGATGTGGATTAGAGTATGTCAGTAATTGCTCACAGCCATTACTTAATTTCCAACAAAAATAATGCTCTTTATTGCATGTCTTCATCCAAACGTTTATGTATCACTGCAGTTCTCTCCTTCACATTGCAGAGGTTTATAGGACATGAGGGCTTACATAATATTTCTTACTGTATGGCATGATGTAATATCATCATAAATTGTGAGTGGGACTGTGTTAAGATACTTTCTTTTGTTGTTTGTGTTGTTTAGATGCTGTTATGGCATTGTTTGCTGCAATTTTTTGTGAACATGCCCAGTGAAATCATGCAGTAGATGCTCTCTGTTTACGAATGGAGACTCTGAACTAATGAAATGTCATCAGATCTGTGTTATGTCACTTTTGTAGTTTGAGTGTTATTATACACCTATTTAGGATGTACATGAATATGGATTCACTTCTGAAGCTCGAATTTACAAAATCTCGAACTGCAAATAACCGTAAGCAAAAGATCGAGTTTCGTAAACTTGAACTTCTGAAGCGAAACCAAAAAAAAAAAAAAAAAAACACAAACTTTGCTTTTGCCCCCCATGTGGGGGGCTGTGCCCTCCACACCCCCCTTACTTAAATATACCAACTCCAAGATCGCGCTACAGTGGGGAAATGGGAAATCTCCCGTCTTGCACTGTATGTGGAAGTGCAAAATGGGAGATTTCTCATTTCCTGTCAACACCGCAAAAAAAAAAAAAAACATTACGTACACACAGAGCGTACAAGAATCCTTGCCTCTGTGTGCACGCAATGTATTAAGGTAAGTAAACTCTTATTTTTACACACTGCACAGCTTCGATTTACTGAAATCTCGATCATATGGTCTCGACCATATGACATTCGAGATTTCAGTAATTCGATTATGTGAAGTGTTCCCCTTGAATATACATTGCATGTTTGTCTAATACATGTTTCAAGGTAATATACCACCTTTCTATGGTTTCCTAACGACAACAAATGGAAAAAAACATGCCACTTTCTGATGTTAATGACACAACAGCTGCTGGTCTCATTTCTCCTTGTTTTTACACAATGAAATGAAGAATAAAGCAGCACTGTCAGTTATCACACATATATTCCCTGGATATATATATATATATATATATATATATATATATATATATATATATATATATATATATATATATATGTGTGTGTGTGTGTGTGTGTGTGTGTTTGTGTTATATTTAATAAATGCAGTCTATGCGAATAGCCCTTAATAAATCTACTGTCCTGGTTAACTGTTGTTACACTGCTACTTTGTGTTCCTCTCACATCCTTTGCTAATATGTCCATTTTTAGTTATGTGCATAGGTCAAAAATTGTGAACAGGATTAATTATTATTATATCAATATTGAAGTATTTATGTTTAAAATGTTTCTTTGCAGCATAAGCACATTTGACTACATTACCTGAGAACATTTTCACCATTTACCCTCCTCTCTTACTTATTTCTACAGTAATCCTATTGTATTCTGCATATATTCTCCCACTTAACATCACTCGCATCTTAATTCTTTAATTAACTTGTCCTTACTTTGTATAAGCTGTTTGCATGTGCTCGCATGATAGGTTTGCTTACAGGCAAGCCATTTTGTTTATACTGCATGATCAAGCTTTCTTATACCTTTTCTTGCCACCAGCACTTCTGCTGGCCACAGAAAGGTATTTATAAATGGGTAAGTGAGATGAGCAACATGCATATTTAATGAGCGCTGTTGTTCATTGCGCTAATGAGCTTAAATAAAGTAGGTTTTACGTGAAGCTTACATGATTCTTAATGAATCCCGGGGAAGGTCTATGCTTCAGATAAAAAACAATGATGCATTCTGTAATAAAACTGATTTGTTCAAGCAATATTTGTTTTAAATTACTCATTTTCTGCATGGCCACAAGAATAATATTACACGAGTCATCTGTCATAACTTTATGTCCAACAGGAAGCCATTTTGGAGAACCTGAAAAAGGTTAAATGGTTAGAAGTGAGGTATTTAGCTTTGTGTGTGTGTGTGTGTGTGTGTGTGTGTGTGTGTGTGTGTGTGTGTGTGTGTGCGCGCGCGCGTGTGCGCGTGTTTTACACATAGTCTGTTTCCCATGTTAATTTGGAAAATATTATATTCTAACAATAATTTTGGCCAGAAGTATATCATTACAAATAATGTGAAAATCCTATTGCTGCAGGAAGTATAGAAATTTGAGTCAGTATGTTAAATTAGGATAGTAGGGTACCGGAAATTGAGATTCAGTTTTATTAACATAATGACCAATAATGACTTCAGTATATGGGTTTTAGTTCCAAGAAAAAAAGAAAAGCATTTACTGTTTCTTACAATCTACATCAAACTTACAGTATGTCAGATAGTACACTAGGTAAGGTATTAATTACTTAATGAGGTTCTCATGTTCATGTTTTCTATAAACATAGGAAGACCACTTAAAGCTGAAAAAAGGTTTGAAAAGAAAAAAAAAAACTGCTGCACTCTGTTTTACTTCAGTCTAGAATTACTTATGGGGGTGGGGGGGTTGGCATAAGGGTTAAAGTGTTTGCCTTACAAATACATGGTGCAAAATTTGACTCTCACATAAAGCAATTGGCTAAGCTTAAAATGATCTACAAGGGCAGTTAACCTATCACTAATCTATAATTGCAAGACCATCTCTACTCCTGTAATACCTTAAATGGTAAAAAGGGCAAATAAATAACAACTGCGTTTTCATAGCTGTTGAATTTTGAACACCACAATATTCCTTAAGTGAATTTTCAAAACAAGCTTCCTTCACTAAACACCCCCATTGACCTGATGTTTTTAAAAGACAATGATACTTCCTAATGTAAGTATTTTGCAAACTACATACTAACCACGGAAATAAGTATTCTAGATGCACTGAACAGCTTCAATTCTTTACCCTTACTTGTCTTGCTTGACAACACAGAAAGGTATATACCATCTCTAGTAAACTGTGGCAAGTCCTGGTAAAATAAAAACATCCCAATTATACAGCAGCTAGAGTGATAAAACACTAAATTTCTGGGTAGTGCAATATGCAGGTACTTATTTCTCATCTGCTAATATGTCTGCCTTCATTTGATGTCTGCAGACCTGCAGAAATGTCAAACCATTAAGTCATTTCAAAAATGCACGAATTTTAAAAGTTTAACTGTGTGACTTTAAACAAATTGTTTAATTTATTGCTGTTTAGAAAATGGATGAACTGTACATCTTCATCCTTAATGGAGAAGCTCCATGAGCTTGGTAATGTACAGGTAACACCTGGTAAAAAAAATAAATAAATAAATTCCTTTCTTCAAGGCAGAATATTATTAAGCTATTATGAAATTCAGACAGAAAAAAGCAAATGGATGTCTTTTTATGATCGTTAAATGGTGCTTTGCCATTTATCACATAACATTTAAAATGTAAATAAATAAAAATGTAACATGCATGTATGTGTATGTATGTGTGTTTGTAAATATGTGTGTGTGTGTTTTATAAATATTTGTGTGTCTATGTGATTGTGTGTTTATGTGTGTGTAGACATTAAATACTTACATAATTTATATTTGGATATAAAATATTTCCTCCAACAGCAATTACATATCGTACACTAAGGCTGAAACATTAGGCAGTGAAAAAAAAAACAATTTAACAGATACCACATACTCTAAGAGCAGTAATGCCTGACATATATGTTATTTGTGAAATAATGCCTTTCTGGGGTATAAAGTCCCTCTATTTGCAGTGTTGTGCCTCCCATCAACCCTACATAAGTGTTGTTTCCCCAGTAACACACACCCTATCAGACATTATTGCTTATTTAAGAGATGAAGCATCTCCCTCCCTCCCTTTGCTATTTTGATATTTAGAAGGCTGTCAGAAAAAAACTTTGGGGAAATTTAAAACAATACTCTAAGATTAATATAAACATACACAGAAAATATTCTGTGTACACTAAACACAGAACTGTAATTTAAATTTATTGCAATGTCTGAGGCTGTGCAGGTTACAGATTGTCTTTGATGCTTGGGAAATCAAAAGGCCAAGCCCACACTGGGTATTTATTTCATATTCCAATACATATACTGTACACCAGCATTAAGTGGCTGCTCTAGTCCTGGGTACCATCCTTTGAATAGTATATTAAACCAAGATTCCCTTGGCCTAAGATGGTCGTAACATCAGTAAATATTCAAGACCCTATGTAACTTGTCAGGAAGAATCTACCTCATTTATCAATACCACCTCGTATCTTCCCAGAAAATATTAGTCCACAAGCGTGGTATGAGTAACCTGGCAACAACAATTAAATAAATAAATGTATTGCTATGTAACATATATACTCCAGTTAGTACCCAATCATTTGTGCAAAGACACTGTTCTGTAGATTCAAATATGAATTATTTGTTTCAATCGGAATTTTTACTATGCCAGGGATAACTTAGGGTGATCTATCTGAGTTTTTAATATGCTAACAGAAATCGTTTATATTTTTAACAGGGTTTGGTTCTGCCATTATTTGTAGGCTGTATAAGAATCTATGTATGGTGAATAACAGACTACCCTCATCTTAAGTAAAGAAAAGAAATACTTTTGAGGTAACTGGAGCAGAAACAAACTTAAAAGCAATCTTTGAAAGAGATGCACACTTTAATAGAACAGCAGAACATACATTTTTAAAATATATTATTGAACACATTACTTAAGTTATGAATTTATGCATATTTATGGAATAATTAAAACTAAATTATTCAGCATTAAACAATTTTAATGCAATGCAATGTCTTTTATTGCTGGATTTTTAAATGCACGCTTCTTTTCCCTTTAGTTTTGCCTTTGGCAAATACTCTATGCAGCTGCTCCTGACAATATCTTTGATGTAAAATGACCACATCTGAAAGACTTAAAACACTTTTTCATTATAAACTTACTTTACCCACTGTTGATGTGACAGAACTAGTTTTCAGACTAACAAAATGAGTATATGTATAATCAGTGCTATACACATCATGTGTTTTATGTAAATATTTATTAATATCCACAAAACATACATTAAATAAAGCTGTGTTTGTTTTCATGCTCTTTATATGCCTTTAATTTTATTTTCTGGTATACACAGTATAAAATATTGATGACATCATGAATATATTAAAGTAAAGCAAACATGAAATTCTGAATTACAATGCAATCCTTTGAGTATGGAAAATAAAAATTGCTATGGTCTTTAACCTAAGCATGGAGCAATAACATGGATGGCTTGCTTACAAGCAACCAGATAACAGGGTAGCATATTACAAGAGGATATTAAGATTGTTACTATACTATATGTAACTATACCAGTTGAAGAGAATATGATTTACTTTTATGCATTTAGAAAAAATGATTTAATGCACATCATCTTCAGGCCACAAAGTAATGATGAAGTTGCTAAACTGCAGATTCTTAAGTTTAATATTTTATATATTTTGATTTGCTAGTTCAACTCCTTTGCTATACGATTGTATGATTAAGTCTTTAGTGATTCCTTGATTTTGATAGTTATTTTTATTTTAGTAGTGAAGAATACCATGATCGGTTTTTCACAAAATAGGGGATAGATTCAGCAAAGACATTATCAAATAATTTCTAATGTTTATTATTTATAAAATTATCCATTTACTTGTAAAATTACCCAATGATCCAAACTGTGTGTGCTTTTATGTGGTTTTGTGTGTGTGTGTGTGTGTGTGTGTGTGTGTGTGTGTGTGTGTGTGTGTGTGTGTGTGTGAGTGTGTGTGTGTCTATGTCTACGCTTAAATATGTATTCTGTCTAAACATTTTAAATGCTTATATGTATATCTTTTTTATGGGTTGCCCAGTGTGCAAGGGGTGGTATATGCACAAAGGGCTTACAATGTAGCACCAACAGCTTTGGTACAGTGGCAAAATGTGAATCACAGTGTCTTTGGCATAGTTTAAAGGCTTCTGGATCTGACCTGCAAAACTGTGCTGGAGACATACCCCAGGATTCATGAAGCTCGGCGCAAGGACGGTTTTAGCCTTGTACCGAGCGTCCTCCTCAGAGATGGGGCAGCAGCACCATATGAATATTTATGAGGGTGTGCTGCTGCACCCTCTACATACACAGGAAATGTGTAGAAGTGCAGTGGACGCGTTTAAGCATGGCACGGAGGCTTAAACATGCCCCCACAGTTGCACAACCTACAATGCTTACTATTAGAGCCCGCCTCTAATAGTAAGCAATTAATTCAGTGTCCATGGATACTGAAATGTATGCAAAGCAAATGTATGCAAAGAGTGTCCACGAACACTGAAATAAAATCAAAGGAGTAAACACACAAGCATGTAGTGGAATGTTGAGCCCCTTGTCCCTGGAACTATTACATTTAAATTTCCCATGCCCCTATTTTACATTTGTATTGCTTCGCTATTGAAAGTGTAAGCGAAGCGCAGTGTGTTTGTGCATTGCTGGACTTTGCTTAGCGTAGCTTACACGTCAAAATTATCGAAATAGAAAAAAACATGCAAAATCAATGTCAATAGTGTAGTGGTTAGAGCATCCGCCTAACAAACAGACATTTATGGTTCGAGTCCCACTGTAACACTTATCATTTTCCACGTGGAATGTGTATATGAACATATTTTTACATCTTTTTGCTGTATAACCTACATAATAACATGGAAATGTGAACTGGAGTACTGCATTAAATGTTTAACTAATTTAATTTAATTAAAGTGGTAGTGTCATAATGAATAAGGCACTAGTAAGCAGGTTTAAGCACAAATAAGCAGTAGTAAGCATATATAAGTACTAGTAAGCATGTTTAAGTGCATTTGCATGGGTGTAAGCAGTGCCTACACACATTAAGCATAGTAGAAGCTAACTGAATTTAAGAAACTGTAATCAGAAGTTAGCACTGCTTACTGTCACGCAAACCCGCACACACCCACTCACAACTGCTTAAAAGTGCTTTAATCACTCTGTATTCAATGGCCTGTGTTCTGCCCAGCAACACAATAAATGACCTCTGCAAATGCACACCACAGTGAATAGGATTTACCACTAAGCCATGGCAAATACACATAAATCTGTTGTTATAACAAACATATCATCTGGCACAGTCATGCAACAGCATAGGAAATGTATATAATTATGTAGATGTATGTGTGTGTGTGTATGTACATATAATATATATATATATATATATATGTATATGAAGAATGAACATCTTGACAATAAATCATACAAAAAGAATGAGCAGGAAAACAACAGCAACTCCTGTATTATTTTCTGCTGTCATCTTATGTCATATCAAGCTGGGCAGGGTTGAGCAAATCACTGCTAATCAAACCACAGGCAGGATACTACCAGTGGGAGTAATGTTGTCTATCTGCTAAGTCTATTTTGCAAACAATTACAGGGTAGTCCCTGGTGGGACTACCCAAAAATTTCAGGTTGATTGGACTTCCAACTAGGACTAAAAGGTTGGGACAGCCTGATGATACATGGGTTGCGACAACTTACGTGTAGGGTCCCTAACACTGGGGAGAGTGCAATGTGTGGAGGTGTGTTATGGCTGTGATAGCAACTGGAAAATGTATGGTTTGCATGTATGTTGAACTCGGGTGGGCTGGAGGAACCATGGGTATGAAATTATGGATCCAGGCATGTCAGGGTTGGATGGCCTGGTTTTAATTGGACCACCTTGTGGAGGTCAGTTAATTTGTTATAAGTATATATGCATACACACATACATACATCTATATGTAGAAGTACATTCCCTCTACCACATTCATTCCTGTTGCAGACATAAATAACATGAAAGTGCCCCTACAAACCTCAACAGTAGATAGAATAATAGGTTGTGCATAACCATAAATGTAATAGGTTCATAGGTAGGTGCTAGGCTATCTGCCCAAGGGCATGTATAAGCCTAGCCACCCCATTGATCAATTTACTGAGCCTCTGTCAAGCAGAGATACTGAATTGATCCCAGTATGTCCCAATCTTTGCCCTCCCCCCCAATTATATTTGGCTTTGGCTAGACTTCTTACATTAAGATGTTGAGAGGTATGATTCTCGTGTATGTTTAGTTTTGTTGTTTGGCCTCTAAGGCTCAAGTCATGACTGAATGGAGTCCTGACTCGTTGGAACAGTCTGCATACTCAGTTAACAGATGTTAAATAAATAAACATTTATGTATAGTACATTACAAAAAAGATGGTGACCCTCTTCTCTGCACTGTGGCTTATATATCCAGACTCAATAACATGCAAAATGCATGGCCTTTGTAACAATGCAGGCCTTACTTAGACTGTCATGAAATGCTTGTCATATATATATATATATATATATATATATATATATATATATATATATATATATATTTCTTTGCGACATTTGGCACAATTTTGCTGGGATATACAATTCTAAGGTGAAATAAGTTGTCCTTTGTTTCCGTTGTATATTGCAATGCTATAGTATTAGAGTTACGAGAAGATAGAGGGAAGGGACGAAGCTGCAAAAATGCAGAAGTGTGTATTTTTTTTGAAGTCAGTGCTGTTCTCATAAAATAAAATGGGAGGACTTTCTCACTATGAAATAGTGGAATCATTCCTGTGATACATCAATGCCAATCACTAAACCGGTCTTATTTGTAATATAATTTTGCCGAACTCGTACATTATTAGTTTTCATGTGTAACGTGTGCATTCTCATATAGTCATAGTTATTAATTTATTGTCGTGTCTTGTTAACAGGAGTAATGAAGTAATGAAGTATAGAGTTTAATCTTGAAATAAAGACATGTGTTTCCCAGGTGAGACAACCCAAAAATTGGGAATAGTGTCCTGTTGGTCACTCATTTCACCAATGTTTGTGGACTAAACAGTTGGGATGTCTGAGGATATGTGGAGTGAGTCAACTCATGGGATGGGTCTACAGGAGTAGGGAGTGGCCAATGTGTAGTGGTGTGGATACACCTTGCTTCCAACTGGAGAATGGATGACTGCTGTGTCAGTGAAGTGTTGGAGTGGGTATTTGGGGAACTAGGATCCATGGGTATATGGGTATATAGGCAAGTGAAGCAGCACAGTAATAGTGTAGTGATCAGAGCATTTGCCTAATGAACAGACATTCTTGGTTTGAATCCCACTGCAGCACATGCCATTTTCCATTGGAAATCTGTATATGAACATATTTTGACATCCGTCTGCTGTATAACCTGCATAATAACAATTAAAAGTGAACTGGAGTGAAGTGTCAGTGTCATAAGGAATAAGGTAAGCAGGTATAAGCAGAAATAAGCAGTAGTAAGCATATGTAATTACTAGTTAGCATGTTTGTGTGTCGGGAAGCAGTGCTAATAGCTGGTTACAGTTTCTCACACTCAGTTAGCTTCTAGATTACTTAACCTATGTAGGCAGTGCTAACCCCCGTGCAAACAGGCTGAAACCGGCATACTGCTGCTTAAAAGTGCTTACTCCCGCTTACCCCTGCATGAAGCGTAGACACACTTATTGCAGGAAGGTGGTGAAAAGGGGCACAAAGAGGGAAAGACAGTAGGCAAGATAGCTAGGGATGTGCAGGAAGGGTGTAGGGGAGGTCCATACCTGCCCATGTCTTCTACAAATGTGCTGGTGCTCAGTGCCACCTGCATTGATAGCATGATACAGGTATTCCCTGGTGTCGGTGGCATCTGTCCATACAGGGCATGAGTGTAAGGCATTGTATGTCCTTTGTGGATCAAATGTGATGGCACCACATATGTTGCAGGCGTCCAGTGGGGAACATAGTGATGGTGCAATGTCCACAATTTTGTGCCTATTGTACTGGTGGACAGGGTGCCATGCCCTCTACAGCCCACTGCAATCACACCATGCTTACTATCTGTCAACAATATGCAGGGTACTAGGAATGTAGCAGCAGTCATCTAGGCAAGTGTGTTTCTGTATGAGACATGGGTTCAGACTGTATTCTGGGTAATATTAGGGTATTAGGGTTGCTTACTTTGTTCACCAGGCCTGTTATCAGATGTAGGGTTATGGCTTGGCAACTCAGTCTCTTGGCTGATTGAAAGCTGTAATCCTCATCAGGTGGACATTTTGACAGATATGGCCACCATATATTAAAAGTACAAGACCCACTCCTCAACAAGTCCATTTGTGAGACACTCACAGCCACTTCCATACAGGATATGACTGAGAAACACACACAAACACATGCACCTGCCATGTCTTGGAAAATAACTCCTACCTAACTAGATCATCACACTGCAGCATTATGCAGTTATAGCATACGCTATAGAGATTACTGGGCTGCAAGGTTCCCAGATGTGCATTTCCAGGTGGGTGACAGCAGCAGCCTAATCCTGAATGCCTTGGCAACATTGGGTATGTGAATTATATGGAGTGTGACTACTCTAAAAAGCATTGTTCTTTACTCAGGCAGAGACAGACAGACAAACACACACACACACACACACACACACACACACACACACACACACACACACACACACACACACACACACACACGCACACACACACACACACACACACACACACACACACACACACAGTTGCCAGGTCTGGGATTAGAATACCTAGCTAACTACTTTACCACACTACAGCAGTACACAGTTACAGGACAGACTATGGAGATTATTGGGTTATATTATCCTCAGAGGTGTATATTGAGGTGGGTGACATCAGCAGGATTGTCAAAGAAGGGCCAATGAATTGTAGTGAGTGTGACTAGCCAAACATGCAGTGCTCTCACCACAGGCATATGAACAGACACAAAAGCATCCCCAACTCCCATGTGTGGGACTAGAACCCCTTCCAGAGTTCTATATCACACTACAGCATTACACTGTTATAGCATGCACCACAGAGATTGCTGGAGTACTTGTTTCCCCAAAGGTGTACTCCCCAGTGATTGACATCAGCAAGATTGCCAGTGTAGGGCATTTGAATTGTATTGAGTGTGACTAACCTAAATTGCCACATTTAGTCTGTATGCATTAACTGCTGTCCTGGCCGTACCAAAAATAACCCACCTTTGCAGGTCATGAACCCAGGACCCCGTACATCATTGTCTCAGTAACTAACCACTAAGCCATCACAACAGTACATGAGACTGAAGTTTCACCACAGTAATCCCACCATAGGCTAATCAACGTGGACATGTGAAAGGAATGTATATACAGTTGTCCATAAAAGACCTCTCCAAAGCCAACTTCATGCTACTCAAGGCAGAAGTGACAGTGTTTGTGACACCCATTGAGACAGGAGCTGACAGTTCTACTGATGAATCCTGTACTAAGGTACTGTATGAGCACATCCACTTGTGCATGATTCCTGACATCCCACATGGAACCACATCGCTCACCTCCCAAATAAACAAGCCAGTCTGGTGGTCTCCTGCCATTAGCAAAGTATACAACAAAAGTTAGACACTGTTGAACCAAATGGATACTCCAAGGATACAAACAACTCCCTTACCAGCTGCAGTAAGACAATGAGATCCCTCATGGAATCCTCCAAAGCTGGTTATGTAACTAAAATCACCACAGATTCCATAGACAACCACACGACATTCTATATTTATGTCCAGAATCTAACTGGCAATGCTGAGAAGTGCTCCGAGCTATGACAGAATGGCATTACACAGACTGCTCCCACAGATTGTACCAATATCTTGGCAGATTTGTTTAGTGTCACAGTCACCCCCTCTCACTCCCAAAAGGGCCCATGGCAATATGAAAAGATTTCCATTGGCCAGTAATCCTGGACACACAGGCAGAAACCACACTATCCACAGCTAAGAATACATCATCCATGGAACCAGACTGCCATGTGTAATCATAACCTCACACCAGGCCTGGTGCCCATTGAGTGGTGCACGACTGCATTTATCCCACTCCACAAAGGGGGATCCACCTTGGATCCATGGAACTACTGTCACATCACTCTGATGAGCCTGATCTGCATGGCCATGGAATGCATTATCAGGGAGGTTTGGAACACAGACATTGGCAACCCTCAAACACTGGACCCCACACAGATTGGGCTCATGGAGGGTCACTCTTGCCTTCTGAATCTGATTATCTGCTTTGACTCAGTCTGTATAGCTGTTGAAGAGGGTAAGGCAGTGCACAACGCCTATGTGGACCTCACCAAGCCCTTCAATACTATACATCAGTCTGGAAACATAAATTAACATACTAATCTGGTCATACATCCCTATGCCACTCGATGGTGTGCCACATGGCTTACTGACAGAACCCAAACTGTAGATGCAACCATCTCCAAAGCCATTCCCAGACAAGTGACAGGTGGAGTACCTCAGGGTTCAGTCCTGAGACCACTGTTGTTTGAAATCTATATCTCTGTAGTACAGGCCAACAGTACTGGACTCTGACTAACAAAGGTAACAGATGACTGCAAAATGGGAGTCATTATGAGCCTGACTGTACTGCATGATATGTTACTGATACCAGGCTGACATCATACAGGTGGGATGGGGTGCTGTCAACATCTTGTGGCCTTGTTGTGTAAGGTCCTGGTTATGGGATCTGCAGCAGATGGTAGTGTATTGCAGGGCAGACATGTTTTGGCTGTGGGGGGGGTACCTATTCGTACATGACGTATGTTGTTTGTGCCTGTCAACCCCATTCCTGGTACATGTGGACATATATGCATATATGTTTCTGCTATGTTCCCACCTTATCTACAGATGTATGTCCGTATATACCTATATAGATATAAATATCTGCTCACACATATGTGGGTGGATATATATATATATATATATATATATATATATATATATATATATATATATATATATATATATATATATATATATATATATATATATATATATATATATATATATATATATATATATATATATATATATATATATATATATATATATATATATATATATATATATATATATATATATATATATATATATATATATATATATATATATATATATGTGTATCTGTGTAGACATTAATATAGTCTCACACACACAGACATCTACATGTTGGAATACATTCTCTGTACTGTTGAATGACTGGGCTCGAAGATATGTTTGCGAATACAGTGAGGATATGTATATCTGAGGTAGCTTAGAGGTAAATCACTTTGGTTATGGTGTGAGTGGTCCTTGGTTCAAGCCTAGCAGAGGTTGTTATTTTTGTTGCTAGGCAGAACAATGGCCAATGGATACAGAGGGATTAAGGCACTGTAAATAGTTGTAAGCATGGTGTCAGGCATGGTATGTCCATTGTGAGTCACATGTGAAGGCACCATAGGTGGTGCAGGTGTCCACTGGGTAATATGGTGGAGATGCATTGTGTGTATGTACGTGCATACTGGACAGATGGTTAGGGTGACATGCCCCTGTAGACCCCTACTATCATTGCATAGTTACTATCAGTGGCCAATATGCAGTGTACTTCCCACATATTGGCTGTTGCCTAGGCATGTGTGTGCATATGACACATGGGTTGAGTGTACGTTCTGGGTAATAGCGGGGTTGCTAACTGTGATTGCCTGGAGTTGATGTCACATGTATGGGTATGGCTTTGCACCCCAGCTGCATAGCTAATGTACATATTTTATCCCTGTATGGTTGACATTGTGATATAGAGTACAGCCAACATACAAAGTATGCAAAACCCCTTCACATTGCCCACAGGTGCAACACACTTACAACCACCACTACAGAGGATACAAGTCATACTCACACACCTGTGGTATTTGAACCCCTACCTAACTAGTTTATTATACTACAGCAATACGCAGTCATAGTACCTGCCACAGACATTAATTAAGTACCTCTTCCCAAAGGTGTATTTCACAATAAATGACATCAGCAGAATTACCAAAGAAGGGCATTTCAAGTGTACTGCGAGTTTTACATTTCTTTTAAACATTTACCCGCTTGCTTACTGTAGTGAAAACACATTTACACTCACATCATTCTGGCCTAAACAAAGTTATTAAGAACCCTTGCAGGTCTTGAACCCTGGACCATGCACACCATAGTCACTGGACATACCACTAAACCATCTGAATTATATCCATGTTTCATGGTTTTTAGAATACACCATTTACTGCAGGTATTTCACAGTACTTAAAACATATGGGACAGTCACTTTGTGTGCATATGTGCAGTACCTTTTAATGTACTGTACTTTGTGAAACAACATAGACAAGTCTACATATGTACAACTGTTTTGAATACATACAAATATATATATATCTATATATATATATATATATATATATCTATATATATATATATATATATATATATATATATATATATATATATATATGCATTTCTGTGATGTGTTTACACACACACACACATACACACACACACACACACACACACACACACACACACACACCCATATATATATATATATATATATATATATATATATGTATATACACAGACACATGTATAGTCATATATATAAATATCTCTGAACACCCTTTGTGACACAGAAGGATTCTGAAGGAGTTGAAGTGTACACAAAGCACAGGCAACTCTTGTATTATAACATTCAAATTTTAATTAGTAGACCAGAGAAGGGATGGTTGTTGTTGTATGTGGAGTTTGGGGTGGGGACTGATGGGTAAGGAAATACACCTCAGGGATTGAGGAGTTTGGGGGGGAATGATGGGTAAAGAAATACACCCCAGGGATCACGTCTGCATCACTGCTCGACAGTGGCACAGGAAAATAACATACCCAACAGTAGTCATTCTTGACTGTCTATTCTTTTCTATTCCTACCTATGTAATATTCTGTAGACTCCACTCACCACAGATGACTACCATGGTGTACAGCATGTTAAAAGACATAACACATGTGTATGCCTGGCTACAGGGTAGTCACACACACACAAACACCCAAACACTTGCCAGTATTGTGCTTACAGGTCTTGCCTATATAAAGGTTACTAGTAGAGAGGTAAGCAGTTGGGGGATGTGGCACAGAACCCATTCAATTACAGTTAATCTGATTCTGTGTCTGAGCTGGGTGACATCACAAGAATGATTACTTGGAGTGGGGAGGGGGAAAGGGTGGTTTAGCAGATGACAAGGATAAAGGCCAATGCAAATGGTGGTTTCTCTTTGGAAAGCAGTAAAACCCACTCTCATGACGGAATGCAGACACAAATACACACACACACACACACACACACACACACACACACACACACACACACACACACACACACACACACACAGTTTCCAGTGGTGGGATCAGAATGCCTGCCTATCGACAGATCACTATTTCAGTACTATGCAGTTACAAGACGTGCCACAGAGATTATACATTTCCAGGCAGTCAGAATGCCCTTCTAAGATTGAGGACATCAACAGGGATACTGACAGTTAAGACGTACATAGCTGTAAACATATGTGTTTAATGTAGGAGTTCATTACTATCTGTATGCACAACCAAGACACATCATATGTAGGTAAGACATAGGTAGGCCTGAGAGGAGTATTTGTAGCACAGCAAGCCCTGTACTGGAGTACATCCATCTGTGAAATGGACTACTACTATCACTATACAGGGTTAGAGTGGGCATGCTCATACACTTAGAATCACAGGACTTGTTTGGATGCATTGACTCCAATTACACAAGGTGACAGTGGGCATGCTCATACACTTACTAGCACAGGGCCATTTGGGATGCACACTGACTCCAACTACACAAGGTTATGCTGGGCATGCTCATACACTTAGAAACAAAGGGCTTTCTTGGATGCACTGACTCCAATTACACAAGTTGACAGTGGGCATGCTCATACATTTAGTAGCACAGGGCTGTTTGGGATGCACTCTGATTCTACCTACAGAAGGCAACAGTGGGCATGCTTATACACTGATACGTACAGAACATGTTGTACTGGACTCCTATTATAAACACACAGGTTTACAGCTATGTACATCTTAACTGTCAGTATATATGCACATCATACAGGTTTACTAACAGATACCTGTATGTGGCCCATAAATGATATATCTGTGTCTGTGCTGTGAGATACACATGCATACATGTACATGAAGTACTGCCATATATATGTGATGCATGCACAATCATGCATATGTGGAAGTGACAGACAATTGGTTAACTGGGACACACAGATGGATGCAAAGTACAGCATGTGTCACACACATAGCTGCCCTGAAAGGCATACATTGATATCAGGTTGTGCGCAGTGGCATCATAGTGGGAACAGTGGCATGTGCAAACATGTGAGCCCCATTTTCTAATGGTACTGGGGTGCAGGTTTCAAGATGACCTTGGCCGCATGTCTTAGTGGTTGTCATTATTAGCAGGACTGTTCCACTAAGTATATCTCACATTGGTCATCTACACAACATCTGCTGCTGTCCATCACCTTAGATGTAGTATGTGATACCAAGCACAATACTGCCACTCACAGTGATGTCATGGTCCGAGTGGCAACTGCTTCACCAATACAATGAGCCAATGTCCTGCTGTAATTATGAGGTTGCCCAGTGTCTCTCATTCTGGGATGACATGAGTGAAAAAAGGCAAGCCTTTGTGACATATCACATGCAGCCATCATTCAAGGGAGTGTGGATAATATCTAGGTTGCATTTACCCATATAGTGCCATTCCAAGGCAAATGTCCTAAACACAGAAGTAACACCCTGACACCTACAAGACAATTGCATTGGATGCTTATACTAACCAGTGCTAGATGTGTGGCTTTCATAATCCACTTGCTCAATGTAGAACCTACAATGGGAAATACTGACATCTGTGCAGTGAGGAACACCTGGCTGAAGGCTCTGTAGTGCACAATAACACTACCACCATATAACACAGATCCAAACATGTGGGCTATAACACTGGTATGGACCACTCCAGGTGGTGGTGTCCCTGTATTCATACAGACTATTCACAAGTAAAGACCACTACTCCAACATAATTCATCACAGATGAGTCAGGTACAGGTGACAGTGGCAAAAGCTGCATTGTAGCTTGTATCCTCATATACATCCCCCACCCTGTCCTCAGACTACCAACACACATCCATAAATGTGATATGAAATAGTATGGTATAACAGCAAATAACCTTCGACTGGTGGACTGTACCTAGCCCTACATCAACTGTGCAAAGTACCCATGTGCTGACACAGTTGCATAATGTGTTATGCAATTCAATAATACCACTGTTTCTAACCAGGTCAGTTGTATACACACCAGGTCCCTTGGATGTTGTCAGCAGTAATACAGTTGACTATTGCTAAACACCAGTAAATAACACCCTCATGGCCGGATATGACCTAGACATACCTGCCCTGGATATGTACATCCCACACTCATACACCATGCATGCAAATACCATAGATGTTGTTGTCCTTTGTACATACAGGTAGCTACATTCATTACACACATGCACATGGAAGATAGGTCCATGGCTGCCAAATGCTAACAGTACATAAGGTTTGATATCTATGTTGACAGATGTAATAATCCCTATCTGCTGGTCACCCATGACACCTATCATATCATACAACAATCCATGTGGCATTTATGTCATTAGACATATCCACCAAATGCAATGCCTACAAACATACACAAATAAAAGGACCGTAGGCCTTACACACATGACCTGTATTGACAGACTCAGGGAAATACAGCTATGCTCTGTATGTTCCTGAGTAGTAACAGGTGATATGTCCATGACATGTACAGCCATGTGTGACCCACAGCTACTACATATACCCCATGTCAACAATTGCAAGCCATGCATGCTTTTGCTGTCTGGACATGCACCTTATTTACACAATAGCCACAACTTGCTGGGGTGAGATGTTCATAATCCACAGACCTCACACATGCTTGAACAAGTGTAATGCCTATCTCTAACAGAGCACATTGCTGGCAATCTTTCAGTAATCATGAGATGTGTGTGGCAAATATGAGGTGTGTGTGGCAAATATGATGTGCTCACTGTTGACCATTACAGTGCCCTGGCAGCACAGTGGAACTGTCAACTAACAGTTTGTGGCATCATGACATGGAATATTGCTGTGTGTGTTGCTTGCTGATATGTGCTGTTGGCATAACTGTCCACTTAGCTACTCAATGAAGGTGGTTGTGTGTCCTACCATTACATGAATAGAGCATTCAATATGGTGTAATGCTCAGCTAGGTTTCACACACGGTGTGAGGAAGGTGTGGAATGTATCCTCTTGACCTGATAGTCCACTTAGTGATGGAGACTGCATATGTGTACATGTATTGATGTATGTTTAGATTCCATGTGTGTGGAGTGTCTGATGTTTGAAGGTGACTTTTGTCTTAGTACAACATGCAGTTGCAATGCAGCCTCAACATTGCCAAGTGTATATGGTGATATCCTCAAAGTACAGTACGCTGTACTTTAGTTATGGACAGATGTTTGGACATAACTACTAAGTGGTGGGGCTACTTTACAGATGAATGATTACTGAAGACAGCTCACAGTTGTGTTGCAACCATTCCTACAATAACCTGTGTAACTGCTAAGCTCTGGTGTTGTTAATTGAAGGGGAAGACACACACAGTAGAATGCAGTAAGGGTGACACTGAAGGCAAACCTCTTGACACCTGCAACAGAAACACCAACCCTGTCCATATATTGTGCATATGTCAGCACAGTTGGCAAAGGTAAAAGTCAGTAAGCTTTGCAGCATGTGCGATAGTGATGTAACTCTGTAATACCCATCATGAGATAGGTAGGTGCTTGATTCCCAGTACTGGCAAGTTTGTGTTTCCATATTTGTCATGTATGGTGGGGAATACATCCCTGATGTCTTTTACTCTCCTGTACACTGTTGTAGACATATGTACAGAGTGAAGTGTAGAAAGCAAGACATAGACAGGGGGGTGAATCTCACACATGTCAAGTATCTGTATGTGTGTGACTTAGGTGTATATCTTTGTGAATGCCACAGTGTGTGTGTGTGTGTGTGTGTGTGTGTGTGTGTGTGTGTGTGTGTGTGTGTGTGTGCGTGTGTGTGTATGTGCGTGTGTGCGTGTGTGCATGTGTGTGTGTGTTTATGGCTGTCTGATCCCTGGAGTGAGGCTGTATTTTACTATACTCAAAAGATAAAACGTCCGCCCCACATCCACTCAATCTAGTATCCCTGTTGATGTCATCAGTCTTAGAAGGGCATTCTAACTGCATGTAAATGTGTAAGCCCTGGGGTGAGGCTTGTTTTACCATAGTTTAGTGATATACCCCCTCCCCACATACACTCAACACAATTTAGTATCCCTGTGGATGTCCTCAATCGTAGAAAGCCATTCTGACTGCCTGTAAATGTTTAATGTTTGTGGCGCGTCGCGTAACTGTGTAGTGCTATAATAATGATTTGTACATGGGCAGGGGTTCTAATCCCAACACTTGCATCTGTGTGTGTCAGAGTGTGTGTTTCTGTGTCTGTGAAACCCTGAGTGTATATGTGTGCTTGCATCCTGTCATGAGAATGGATATAACTGCTTTCCAAAGGGAAACCACCATTTTAGGTGGCCTTTACCCTTGTCATCGGTTGAACCACTCTTTTACCTCCTCCCTGCTTCGGTTAACTATACCTGTGATGACACCCAGTATGGATGTGAGGCTCTGGCCACAGTAGCTTACTACACCGCTATCATGCTCTTGGACCATTATATCAGTAAACATGTTTGAAACTTGGGAGATTATAACTGTGATGTGAAAGCTACGAAGTGCACGTAGATATTGTCATACAGACCTGTGAGTAATCTAACATTACATATGGGACACTAACTGAAAACACTGACATCCCCTTGTAGTCTGTATGCACACATTTGGCACATGCAATAACACCTGCAAGAGGAAGGCAGAAAATCAAGATCAGCATGCAGTTGCTGGTGTTACTCATGATACACATGATACATACTGTCAACAGTACAAAATACATTCTAAAACTCTAGTACATGGTATGTCTGCTGCCTGTCAACACTACTCAGCAATGGTAATCTACAATTGTCTTCCTAGTATGTTCACCCTGTGCAGCAGACCATATGACCATGTCCCTGCACCGATGGTATGGATGACAAGGATGCGGCACAGGCATCATCATTTGCACAGGGTGATAATGTTTGCCAGAGGCCTGGGCTGCACTATTGGATGACATCATGTGTGTGGGCTAAGGCCTTTTATCTCATTGGGTATGTGTCAATGTTATGTGTGTGTGTTGAAGTGCCCTACATTTGTTTCTGGAGTGTGTGTGTGTGTGTGTGTGTGTGTGTGTGTGTGTGTGTGTGTGTGTGTGTGTGTGTGTGTGTGTGTGTGTGTGTGTGTATGTATGCACACTGGTCTGGCATGTGGCTGGCCTACACAGGGGTATTATTGACAGATGCAGACTGTACAGGCCAGGTTGTACAGTTCATGGTGTCCGGCCATGGCCATTTGACCTGTGCCTGCCAGGGGTTGCACGGCTACTACCAGGCAGAGGTCCAGATTGGGTACTGTCTGATGACATATGTCCACTGGAACCGTGTCCCTGTTGGAAGCATCCAGGACCACGTGCATGTGGCCTGCTGTGTCCTGAGGTGGACAGCATAGCACCAGCTGCCCTGCTGATGCTACCGCCGCTATGGGAGCGGGCATGTGAAGTAGCATGTTCACATTCACCTTCAACAGCTGGTGTAGCAGGCCTAAATCCATGTTACCGATGCTTTACTCACACCAGATGTTTTAGCACAGACATTCCATGCTCGAGGATCAACATGCCATGGTCATGGACTCCTACCATGTCACACAATCGTCCATACAAAACATCTGCAAGTTGATGGTGAGCATTTGCAATTGCCTGGATGTTGTCAGTTAAAGAACGGAGAGTAGCCCTCTGAAGCCTCAGACCTTCTCTGTTGTGCCATTCAAAATGTGCCTGTGCCTCCATTACAGCCTGAAACTTGCGTCTGGTGACACCAGCTGACGTGCTATGTCTTGCAAGGGCATGTTGGCCAGAATCACCCCTACAAGCAGCCCTGGGCACATGCCTGTGTGGGACATCGCCAGTCAGTTGGCTGGGATCATGGTATGCAGATACACTTTCCATAGTCTCCACACTTTCCTGTTCCATGCTACCATCTGCCACCTGTCCTTCCACTATTGCCACTAGTGATGAGGTATGTGTAGGCATGACAACTGTGTGTAGGGATGAGGGAGATACAGTTGAAATGCCAACCAATGGCACAGATTCAGCCCCTGACAACGCTGCATGTGCCGCAATCATACATTCATCACCACTGCTAGAGTCTGTGGGGACACTAACAGCAGGTGGATTGCAGGAGGCCAACACACCTACATCAACAACTGTGAGGGGTAGACTAGAACTGTACATTACAAGTTATACATCACAGTACATACACACAGAAACAGACAGACAGACACAGACACATGATATGGCACACAATGGCGTGCAACATGCATGTGATATGGCAGTAGGCATTCAGCTTAGACAATTATAGTGGTAGTTATCATACATCCCCGAGTTGCACACAACAGCATGCATGTGTTATGGCAGAAGGCATGCAGCTTGCACAATTATAGTAGTAGTTAGCATTCATCCCTGTGTTGCACTATTTGTGAGAGTAGGTTATGCCCCAGACCTGCAACACAATGCATGCACTATGCACCGTTGCACCGCACTGCTATGTTTTGTGTACCATACCTCACATCATAACAGACCATCGCTGACCTGGGTACATCTGCCAGTGATGCTTTGTGTTGGTCACTGCCTCTATATGTGAGGAGGAAATAAGCAGAAGGGTATGTTGAGTGAATACTATGTTTGTCAGAGCCCTAGCTTGCATATCTCCCCATAAACAGTGCATGTCTGTTAAATATTATTCCACTTACCCCTGAGCTGAGTCTACAGGCTGTACACACATGTTTGACATGGCTGTCCCTACTTTGCAATGGTGCCACAGACCAGCACAGTACACTGGCCTGATGTGTGGCATATGACCTTGCCAATCACATGTAGCACGACATGTCTTCTGCTGAAGTGATGACTGACATGCATACATGTTTAACGCAATGGTGTCCTTTCAAATATACAGTGAGGTACTGGTGTCCCAATGCAGGGGTGTGTTATATTCACATGGACCTTCAGCTGACACAATGTTGTCATCTGCCCTACAGATAAACAGTGACATACTGCACATTGAGCTGATGTGTATAGCCATTGCAGGACATCATGTCGCTTCACTATTGCTATACAGTGTAAGTTACAGACACAATTCATAGACATGACTGTGTTCAGATACAATACATATCTAATATGGAATGTGACCCACATCACTGAGGTGTATACACACTAAACCCTAGTGGAGAATGTGTGACACACGTCACTGAAGGGTATACAGATAACAACCCTGCACATCTGCAATCATATTGCGGATGCCTGGCAACTATTTTATTTATTTTATTTTATTTATTTATTTTACATTTGTTAACCGGGCTAGTCCAACTGGATACATGTCCATTTTCAGTGGAGGCCCAAGGAGAAAAGCTCCGAGCTTACAAAACATTTAATATTACAAGTAAATTAAAAACAACAGTACAAAAATGTATTACAAAACATTACTAAAAACAAGATTGGTACATAGTATAAAAATGACTTGAAAAGTTAACTAAGAATACTCCATTAAAGCAATTTTTCCTTGGAGCTTCGATTCATTTGTGCCTGGTGGAGTATTCTTAGTTAACTTTTTTGGTCATACTGTTCTTGGCTCACTCACTTTTTATAAAAATGACTTGACTATTTTCCCAAAAAAAAAAACAATAAGTAAAGTAAATAGAGAAAAGATGGGGATATAAGGATACTAAGGACATCTACAGGATAAGATAGCATTTGGAAAATAGGATTGGTGGTTAGATGGGATAGGTAGAGCAGCAAAGAGTAGAAAGGTCAGTGAGTAAATATGATAGAAGGATCAATTTTAACAGAGAAATTTAGAGGGAGACATGGTAGAGCAGAGGACAAGCAAGCGAAAAAGCAGTTAGTCAGGGTTATCACAAGAGCATAACCAGTGGTTGGAGAGGAAATGTTTAAGGTTAGTTTTGAATAGAGGGAGAGATGTAAGAGCTGTTAGGTCAATTGGTAGGAGATTCCATATTTTACCAACAAAGTTAGAAAAAAGAGAGTCTCCTGCAGAGTTATTAGATAAAGAAGTTTGCATCAGCATTTTTTTAGTTGAGCATAGCTTTTTCAGGTTATAGTATGGTGTTATGAGGGTAGAGAGAGTGGGGGTATTGTTAGGTTGATAAAGGACTTTATGGGCAATAATAAGTTGGTTAAATTGTAGGAGGTGAGGTAATTCAAGCCAGCCTAGTTGTTTTAGGTTTTGACAGTGATGAGTCCTATATGGTGAGTTAGTGGCGAATCTGGCAATGTTATTATAAGATCTAGCTAGTTTGTTATGATTATTTTGGGACAGGTTAGTATAGATGGGGGAGGCATATAATAGGGTAGAGATTAAGTGAGTTCTTGCTATTGTAGATCTGGCTAGAGGTGTTAGAAATTGTTTAATTCTATATAGGGATCCGAGTTTTTTGTTGGTAGATTTTATTATAGTGTTAATGTGAGTGTTAAATTTAAGTTGATTATCTATTGTGATTCCTAGGAGTTTGGTGGTAGTGTCGGGAGAAATTATGGTACCATTGTTGGATTCCAATGTAAAATGAAGAGGGGGAGATGAGTGTGAGGGTGTAAACAGCAATAATTTGTTTTTTTTTAGGGTTGAGGAGAAGACAATGGTTAGAGAACCATTTTTCTATTGTGTTGAAGGATGTTTGTGTGAGAGAATGTAGGCCAGTTTGTGATTGTGCTGAGCAAATAATTGTGGAGTCGTTGGCGTATTGAATGCAGGTAGAGAAGGGAATAGAGAGATGAAGGTCATTGATAAAAATGGAGAATAAAAGTGGGCCTAAGATAGAGCCCTGTGGGACACCTAAGGAAGTAGGTAGGAGTTCAGAAAGATGATTCTGCCAGAGAACTGCTTGTTTACGATTATCCAGGTAGGATGTGAACCAGTTCAAGGCGGATTTATCAAGAGATAGGGATTTCAGAAGGTGGAGTAGAAGTTTATGGTTGACCATATCAAAGGCTTTAGAAAGATCTACAAAGAGTAATGACGACAGGAAATTATTGTTTCGATAACTATGCCCAGACATGGGTAACTTTGCAGTATGCCATGTTCCACATGCCATCTGTGTACCTCATACACATGAGGAGCAACCATGACAGTGATGTCTGACACCAGCAAGGTGAATGTACTGTATCTGTGGTCTGCTGTGGTTGTATGTGTATGTTGTGCAATACATGTATGTATTTGGATACTGTATAGGTTAAAGCTTTCATGTTGTGACACACTCATAATGTTCAAGACATGTTTTGTGGTGCTTTGAGGTCATGCCTATACACGGTGTGCACAGCCCTGTATGACGTTTAGTGTGTAACATCTGCAATATAATCATTACGCAAAGGTGTAGTTGCATTGTGTCAAGCCAGTGTACACCAGGGTGTACAAACATGTACATCCCTTCTACTGTGTGTGTTGCTTCATATTTCTAGCCATCCTCCATGGCCATGTGTAAACATGTTTTGTCCAAAGGTTGTGATGGGCATCTATTTCATATGTCAGTGTTGTCCCATATGACATACACCTGTAGATGTCATATGCTCCACCAAGGACAGGTTTATGCAGACAAAGGTTGTCTGTTTGGGATGTGAGATATCATGTTTTGCAGGATAGCTAACCAGTGTTGCAGTCAGCCCAAAAAATGTCATGGAAATGTCAGATAGCAGATGACATTGCATGACATTCATAGCAAGGGTATACTCCACAAGGTTGACTCCTGTCGGTTTGTCATAATTCAGCTCCAAAACATATAGAGTGTGTGCACACATATGCTCTCTGTATAGTACTGTTTGTATTCCCCACATGTGTGATGCTGATCTGTAGTACATGTCCCTACAGTGAACCACACCTCCACCATTGTATTTACAGCTGTCCACACATATGGCAATAACAGTTTTTAAGGTTTAGTGTAGGTGTTTTATAAAGTCTTTAAATATTCCACATGGGTAACCACTGTGATGCATTGCAGGTCTGACCTGTATATATTAACAGGATCACCATACATTATGTGTATGTGTGTTAAATGGCCACATGGCAGATAGCATGCATCTAATATGATCTGTGCATTATCAAGCCTGATAAGTAATAAGAAACTCACCAGCAACAGGCTGCTGCTACTGCAAAATGCCAGCGGTACCTAAATAGGAGTGTCAGAGCAGTATGATCATCATCCACACCTGTGTGATAGCTACAGAGTACAATGTGAATGTTGGCACATAAGCCAGTAAAATAGACTATGCTATGCAGTATGCACATCTGTGCATACATAGAGTAGCGAACTATAGTATGTGACTTGTGTACATACATGCCTTGCATATGATGTTAAGTTAAATATTGTACAGTAACACATGTATCTATATTAAATATACTTGTGTTATATGTGCAGTATTGACTTACCAGCCAACTCCTGGCTCAATGGTTGTGAGACACCCACCTCCACAATACCAGCTGAAGCTTGTGGATGGATTTCTGCAGGTGTCCCCAGGATGGCCAGGTGCTCCTCAGTATGTGTGAGTGGGGGCTGGGTGAGTGGCCCCCCACCTGCTGCAACTTGTTCCGTGGTGATTGCATTTGCACGCTGTTTCACCCATCTAATTAAGTCGGTGCAGTGTCAGCGCACCTGCTGATAGGTGCGAATGTAGCCGCCAACATCATTTACTCTTCAATCAAAGTTCCTCCCATTGGGCATCCCAGTGCTGTGCATCCTGTGGCACATGTCTGAAAAGTGTCTCATGGTTGTCAAGGAGGTATGGAATAAGGACCTCATCCTCCATGCGGCTGTACAGTGGAAGCCTGGCACACGGCATACCTGGCAGACATTATGACAGTGACAGGTCACAGTAACTCACAGAGAAGTACAGACGTACAGCTGCACATACATGTGTATCACATTTATTATAATTACAAATATGGCTTTGCAAATCTGCATGACACTAACACCGCTGACATGTTTAACTCACACAAATTTGACACTTACTGGTGATTTCATGTTGTCATCATGTATGTGTGTGTCAAGTGATGACATTGCTTATACTCCATGTGGAAGTTGTCTTGATGTGGGCATGTCTATTTGCCTGTACTGGTGTCTTTACCTATTAGCACATGCCTGGATGTGTTGATATTAATGCAAGAGACCGTAATGCTGTGCATATGTCACATGTATAGTCATACACAGCCTTAAGGGACATGACCTGTGACCCTACAGACTTGCTCACAGCAAGTTGTACATGCATGTATTTTGCCATATACGTCTACATTGCACTGTATAGCAGTATAGCATCCTGACATGTATTACCTGTGTTGCACATATGAAACACGTGGGACAATAGCTAGCGTGATGGTATTTGCAGGGTTGGATATCAACTATAGCATGTATGGTCATAGTTAACTAGTAGGTTATATGCCCTGGGCCATGTATGAGCATAGGCTGAAAGGTTACCTAAATGTAGCCAACAGACAGATAACTTTCAGTGGCCAGTTCAAGCAGTGCCACAGAACTGATCCACAGGTTTACTGATATATTTGCCATGTGGTCATCACACCGTGTTTCAAAGAGGGGCAATGTGCAGCTATGCTGGACAGGGATGCATAGTATGGCAGGAGTATGTAAAATGTATGGGACAGGGATCTGTCAGGCATATTATGATCCTTGTACTAGACAGGTGGATGTCCATGAAGTATGTGTTTATATGAAATCAGGATGTGTAAGTGTAGCATGTCCAACATCTCTGGGTTGGACATGGCTTTATTCAGGGTAGGCATCATGCTACATAGTAGAGCTAGGGTTTGGGAAGGACAGTGTAGGCCATCTGAACATGGCAATAACACTTAAAGGAAATATGTGATCTATTATGGGTCAATTGAGTGTTCAGTATGAGTGAGCAATGATCTCTATATTCATGGCTGGCACCCTGTCATGATTAGGGGTGCCACATATGACTACCTGACTGGTGTGGTGAAGTGACTATCAAAGGAAAGACTACTGTCCAGCTGGATCCCATACACACACAGTTTTCATTATGTTGCCCGCTGCCTAGGTGGTAGTTCATGGGTACAGGGTTTTTAACATAGGGGATGACAATGCAATACTTTGCAGTGAGATTGTGGCCATACGTCAGACACCACACGTCCGACCCACAAAGGCCCTTCTGTATGTTGCGCACAGCACTCATTGAGTCAACTATAGCTCCTAGTTCATAGTCATTTGCAAACTTCAATAGGCAGATGCCTTCTGTGTTAGTCTGTGTGGTATAGATTTAGATAACAAAGAGGGTGATTAGTAGGACTGAACCCTGTATTACTGTAGTTGTCACTGGTTTGCTGTGCATGTATTAGTCAGACACCTTCAGTAGTGTTGGTTCTGCCAGCGGTCCAGTTGCCAACCAATCATGTGACATAGGAATATACACTTAGTTTACTGAGTGCAGCTGGAACCCAGTATGGGTGATGGTGTCTTAAGACCTTGCAAGGTCGAGATATGCTGTGTGAATCAGGCTTAGTGTCATCTACATCTGTACTGACTACATCAAATACGTTGATCAAGGTTCATGGCCTTACAGACCAGACTCAGCAGGGTAGTAGTGCACAATTTCCCATTATCAGTGGTGTCTCCCCCTTTGTAGGGTATGATAACTGTTGCTGTGCACCATTCAGTGTGTACACAGCCTGACATTTTATTTTTTATTTTTTATTTTCACATTTGTTGACCGGGAATGTCCGACTAGGTTCCACAGAGCCTGTTTTCAGCGGAGGCCCGGGGAGAAATGCTCCAGATGCATGTCTTTGGAACATACAGCTATGATTGAACATGATGTGTAGGTAGAAAATTAATTATTCTGACATTTGTATAAAACACACCCTGTGATGTTGATAGGTCCCATGCAAGCTGTATGTATGGCTTTAGAGAGTGCAGCTTGTACCTGCATAGTTGTTATTACAGGGACACTGTAGTGTACATGAATATATAAATATATGTACCTGTTGGGGGGAGGTGAGAGTGGGTTTAAGTTATCACAGACCCTATCTGGATGAACAAGTGCTATTTCTCTAGGTGCAGTACTTCTCATGCCATAGTGCTGTGAAGCAGGCAGGTGTTGTCGTTGCTATAACGATTCATGGCACAGCTATAGAATGCTCTGTGGTTGGACTTATAATATGTGGCCGATTAGTTTCACAGTGGCTTTGTGTGGTTTTATATGGTGTATCTAAATCTTACTGAGGCTGACCAGGAATCACCTCCACTCATGTGTGTTCACTCTTGCAACAGTTTCTACCTTCTGTGTTACAGTTTATGGCAGGGTACCACCAGTCTTCCTTCCTGTTTGTGTTTGGGTGAATCTTGGTTCTGTTTCAATAGCACAATCACTGCACTAATGTGAGTGTTTGAAGTGCATTTGTGTACGACTCAGCATTTGCACATGCATTGTCCATCTGCATGGGTGCCATGACATTTACCTCTTCTGTCTTAAGAAGCATAACATTGGCTTTGGAGACTGACTATGTGTAGCATACTGTTAGCCCTGCTTGTGTGACTATGGTGATCCAGATCACTGTGGTGAAGAAATCCAACATGCACTGAGCACAGGCATTGGTACATGAGGAGTCTTCCCAGCTAATAGTGGGATAGTTGAGAGTAGCCATTATTATGTTTTTTGTCTCAAACCTAGTATTCCCTATTACAGCACAATATGACGGTTGGGAAGTCAGAGGCATGGTGGGTGATCTGTAGCAAGGTGCAATTTGGCTTTCACTTTGGCACAGAAGTAGTTGCTCAGCATAATGCATCTGAAGTTATGCAAGTGCAACTAGCCTGGGGGTGTACATATCCTTCAGGAATATGGACACACCTGTGGCTTGTATGTTCCACTAAAGGATAATGGCCAAGAGGTGAAGTATGTATTATAATATGGTCATGCAGGGGTGCTCTCTGGGGCCTTGAACCATATCTCAGTCACTCACAGATATGTTATCCATGTTAAGGCTTGACGTATGTGAGTCCATATTGAGTTTCCAAAATGTATCATTGAGTAGCTAGACACGCAGTGTATTGCTTGGCTGTCCCTGTTACAGCAGTGGAATTGTCACTTGAATCTTGCATGATGAAGGAACTATAGGGGAAGCATGAGCCCTAGCCAGTATCCAGATTCCCAGGGGTGACAGGTGCAGGCCTGTCTGGCAAAGCATCATGGTCTCTCAGCCATGTTATCCCAGGCAAAGAGATACTGGATACCCTTTGGATTACACCAGTACTTTAGACAATTGGGGAATACAATCCTTTTGTCCCTGTACTGCAGTATTATTCTGGAAAATGGCAGACTGCTACCCAAGCCTTGGGACATACCTGCATGGGCTGCAAGACCTGACAGTTCCTACATGTGTGCTTCCATGCAGTCCAGGCTACGGTATCCCAGGTCCTGCAAAACAACATGGAATATGCCTGAGCCATGTGTACAGTTCGAAAGGTGGTCTGAGTGTATGGGTATGTGGCTAATCATGGCAGACAGGCAGCTGACAGTATGTTTGCCTTCGTATAGCTTGCTGTGTGACTTATTGCTGGACTTTGCATTCATATATGAGTACTATTGGGCATGTTTCTGGCCACGTGTTCTGTGGAGTGGCACAGTTTTGCAACCTATGTCATACAGTTTGTTGTCTGTCTATTCCAGCTTGGGAGGTCTCTTGTTTGGCCAGATACTTGAAATTCTCTTTGAATGTGTGTGCTTTCTGGTGGTATGTGTGGGTGTCCTTACTGCGTTCTGGTAAGGGTATGTGTTGAGTACAGTGATGAAATGCATGTGTTAACCTGCACTGCATGACTGTCCAATCCAGTCATGGCTGTAGACTGGACTGCCTTTCAGCTTGCCTCTGCAGCTGCATCCCAGACAATGTGTGGGGTGTGGTGTTAGGTGGGTTTGGCAGTGTACATTACATAGAGATTACATTCCCCCAGGATGGCCACATACACAAAGCTGACATTACTAAACACCAGTAGCTGACTAGTAGACATGCCCATATAATCATTCAGTACTACAAATACCAAGTACTGTATTTAGTTTACTTATTACTTATAAAGATGTTTTAGACGGTGATGCTCACAAGTACATATTTGAGTTATGGACGGGAAACACTGGGTATTACAAAAACATAGTAGCTAACTTTAGCATCAATCCTCATCTGAGGAGCACATCACAGCCTGATAGTTGATTACAGATGATGCAAGTGTCAACAGGTCTGTATCCTTTTCTGGGTATATACACACGTATCCACCAGAACCATGAGGTCTGTTGGGCACGGACAGCCACTTCCCAAACAGAGTCAAGTATCAATAGACTCTGCTGCCACTATCAACATGATCAGGATATAATCAGATAGTGTAAGCCATCATCTATGAAGCAGCTATTACACATGAGCAGCAGTCTCCTACATCCTACACGCCTACCGCAGATGTTACTCTGGAGTTAAAGATGATATGCAACTTGTTTCATTAGCTGTACTGTGCACAACCTTACATACAGTATTTGGAAGTAGCTGTTAGGTTGGCAATGAGAGGGTAGGCTACACAAACATGAATGTTCAACCAGTGGGTCTCTACTCTCAATATCCACTGTATGTAGGTGTGCACATTGCCATTTGTCCCAGCACTGTAACAAGGGTCACAACACATTTGCATAACATGTACACATGTACAGCTGTTATTGCTTGTAAACGATACTAGAGATGTGGATATTGCATGTCTTATGTGCATGGATAGTTACCTAGCTCTTCCAATTATCTTTGCTATCATGCTGCTAAACTGTCAGATGAATACAATTCATATGTATCCTGTTATTGAGTATTGTAATTGTTAACAGACATAACTAATGTTTGCATAACTTAACACAAATGCTATGTAAGATGTAATACAGATGAGGCAGATCTGCCTAGGATACTGTACATTACACAGTTATTGGCACATTATCCCACAATGCAAATCATATTTGCAAAGTAAGCCCACCTTTGACATGTTCATCTCACTAATACACCCATACATATGTCTAGTGTTACAATATATCAACATATACTATCCCCTGTTATAGCACATACTTGTTGGACCAACCCTGACACAGACAGTGGCTGGAAAACAACTAATGAATTCCAAGCCCAAATATATCATCCCTTGTGGTGTATGAGGAGTTTGCCTTGTGACCTACAGCAGTGCATAATAGAATACTACAGGCATAACTACTGCTCAATAATACATTACTACAAGATAGCTATCTCCACTATATGCATTGATTACACTGTAATTATTACAGAACAGGTACTACATACACAGACATACTACAATGTATACATACCTTATTGGTAATTGCTCACTCACATTCATCTCATCCCTCAAAGAATGTAACTGGCATCCTCTAAAGTACCTCAGTCTTGATGCCGCAGTTGAATTTTTTAATACTACCTTCCTGAGCATCCTTAATTACCATGCCCCCATAAGACTTTCCAGAATCAAAGCACAACCCTTAAGTCAGAAATGAAAAACAGGGATAAAGCCTGGGAGCACTGGCGCAAAACTAAGACCCCCTCAACTAGACAGAAATTCCTAGAACTATGCAATAGACTCAAAAAGCTAATAAAACAGGACAAATTCCAATACTACCAGTCTGCCCTAGACTCCTCCGAACACAGCTCCAAACAATTATGGTACTCCATAAACTCCATCCTCCACCCAGGTAAAGTCAGTACCCCTCCTCCTAACATCCCTCACTCCTCAGAAAATATTGCTACCTCATTCAACACACACGTCACACAAACCATACTATCACTAGCTAAAGAGCACAACCCCCCCTCCCCTCCAACCCACACCTTCAACTACTATTCTCCCCACTGCCTTCTCTTTTTCTCCTGTACCTACCACCAACATAAAAAACTCTTAACTAAACTTAAACCCACCAAATTAGCAGCAGACAACCTCCCAAGTGAATACCTACAAATCACAGCTGATGCTCTGGCCTACCCAGTATCCATCTTGATTAGCCAATCTCTGTCAGAAAGTTATGTTCCCACACTATGGAAAGTATCGTATATAATTCCCCTCCACAAAGGCAGACCTTCCACAGAACTAACCAATTACCACCCCATAGCTATTCTCTCTCCACTCTTCAAAATACTAGAGAGATGCATACATTCTCAGGTCTCAGACTACCTCCTTACTAACAACCTCCTTTCCAATACTCAGCATGGTTTCTAACCAAACCATAGCACCACCACTGCCTTACTCTCCTTTACTAACACTATTCTTCAGCATAAAAACAATGGCTATCTCTCCTCTGCTACTTTCCTAGACCTATCTAAAGCATTTGACATGGTCCCACACAAACAACATATCTCTGTCCTCAATAACCTATCCTTCTCACAATCAGTCACCAACTGGTTTCAGAGTTACCTGTCTGACCGCCAACAATCCATTGTATGGCAGAATGACATATCTCCCCAACTACCTGTCACCATAGGGGTTCCCCAAGGATCCATCCTTGGACCCCTACTCTTCTCTGTTTTCACAAATAATCTAGCCTCTGCCACCACACATGGCACACTCATACAATATGCAGATGACTCGACCATCATCTGCTCAGCCCAGTCCCTACCCAAACTGCAAAAAGTCACACAGGAAGCCTTTTCCTCTGTTGAAACTTGGTTATCCTATGCCCAATTAATATTCAACCCAAACAAAACTAAACTACTCATCTTCCAACCCACCAAACATACTCAAAACAACTCTCACTTTAACATCACAGCAAAAGACAACACCACTATATACCCAACTGAACACACCAAATTGCTAGGAGTGGAAATAGACAATAAACTAAAATTTGACATTCACATATCCATGACCATAAAAAAAGTCCACAAAAAAATAGGAGCATTATACAGAAATAAGTATCTTCTCACCAAAGCAGCAAAGATTTCAATAGCAAATTCCCACCTTATCTCCACCCTACTTTATGCCTCTCCAATATATACCAACCTAAGGCAATGCAATCTAAACAAGCTAGAGACCTGCTGCGACAAAATTGCCAAATTCGCCACAGGGGCATCCTACCGTAGTCACCACTGTCTCTCACTTGCTGAACTGGGCTGGCTTGAACTCTCTCACCTCCTTCAATGGTATCAACTCTCACTCGCCCACAAACTAGTAAACCGTCCACTAAATGTCCCATCCCTCCAGAATCTACTCCAACCCTATCACACCACCAGACCACTAAGATCCAGTAACAAAAATCACTTGCAGATCACTAAAGCCAATATCTCTGCTGGTGAAGCACTATTCTCTTGCACCATAGCCAAATTATGGAACTCCCTCCCACCCACAATTACCTCCACAAAATCATGCACCCACTTCAAAACTTTACTAAAAGTGCACCTAAAAACATGCTGGCTATGCCCTTGCAACTCCCATTCTAATATCCCCCACCCCATCCAACCACTACCTTTCTTTCCAATCCACTAACTACCTTGATTATAGCAAGCTCAGATGCTCATAAGCCTAGTGCTTATACAGCAGGAACCTCTTATTTTAACATTTGTTAATGTCTGTTATGTACTTCACAGATAAAGATTCTAGTTGTCTACTGATGTACTATGTTCTTCATCTGTAAATATGTTGTTAAGTAATTGCTATGTAAATTGTTATTCGCTATGTAATCCAATGTAACTACTGTCTGTTTATTTTAACTGTGGAGCTTTCCTCCCTGGGCCTCCGCTGAAAATGGACCTACGTCCACTGTAACTACTGTCTGTTTATTTTAACTGTGGAGCTTTCCTCCCTGGGCCTCCGCTGAAAATGGACCTACGTCCAATCGGACACTCCCAGTCAACAAATATAAATAAATAAATAAATAAATAAATAAATAAATAAATAAATTGGAGGTGTTATTGAGTGGTATTTTGTTTATTTTGATCTTTGTTTTATTTCTTTTTGGGGTATTTTGTAATGTTCTGCAGGTGGTACAGATGGTTTGAATGTGAGACATGCCATCCTTTTATAGTTAGGGATCAGTACCATGTGCTATCCTGATCACCAATTGGTGTTCCAAAGTAGTTAATTACATGCACATCAGCTGTGAGCTACTCCATTAGCCAATACCATGGCAACAGTGGAGTATAATTTAGTACTTCGATTGGGCGTTGTCCCTTTGCCTTACTTGTGAGGAATACAGCCTGGAAGTGTGGTCTGAAATCTATTGCAACAGCTGTATGGAGACAAACTCAACTATACTGTGTAATGTCTAGATGTTTTGGTCTACATGTGTGTACTGCTGTTATATTTCTGAACATTACTACTTGTGCAGGGTTTGTCTGTACCTAATACTTCTGCATATGTTTCAGTCTGGCCAGGTCATTTGACCAGCTCAAGACTGTATGGCTATGCATGTTAGGGGGTTTACAGTGTGCTCACTAGACATCTTTAGTTTGGTGTTAATGTGCATCATACTGTGCTGATAATCATTAATTGGTAACACATCCTGGTGTAATTATGTTTCAACCCTCTGAAACATGATTCGTTCAAACAAACCCTGTCACATCAACAGCTGTTCCATTGTATAACACCAACTGTTTCACATAGGGCCATGTTAGTGTGACTCTATCCAGGTATGTCAAGGTTTCAGCAGATGTCATACAGTGGCTGAATAATTGGTAATGGTATGACAGTATGTATTGGTGTAATTAGTTTAGGTGTGGGGGAGATGTTGGTGGGTGTACATAGCAGATGCAGGTGTGTAGACACTGATTTTATACATATTCTAAATGTGTGTGGGGGTTCTTTCCATATGTGAACACCTATCCCTTAGTGGACTAATACTATGGTAATTGCAGGCTGATTCATTAAAGCACTGTTAAATGCTTCCTGTATTGCAAGCAGGTAATGTTAGTCCTTGAATCCCTTTGGCCATACATCGGAATGTAATAAAGGTTTAGTAAATAGAAGATGTCTGTGTATTACGGGGATTCAAAATGGCTGCCATCCTGTAAACAGTGTTTTCACAGTGCTCTGCCACTCACCAACAATTTAACAGCTAATTATAAAGACTGAAAGCCTTTTTAAGGTATAATAACACTACAGAATAAACAAGAATTCTTACCCAAGACGTTGACCAACCTTGCTGAGGAAGAGAGAACCTCTAATGTGAAGGATTGTACCTGATCTGACTGACTCTTCTGGTGCTGTTCCGGACTGTGTGTACTCTAGGCCTCGGAGGCCTACTACTCCTGTGAAGAAAGAGGGCATTGAATAGTACACATAATCATGATGAAAGAACTAGACCACATGGAAACTCAAACCACTAAAGCAAAATTCTCAACTATAGCCTCCCCAGAAAAGGAGGTTACCACAAAGAGGGCCAGGACGACTAAACAACAAGAGGCATCTAAGGCACCACCAATAACATCAAAAGAGAAACCTTACTTATACTACATGGAGGAACTAAAGACTGCCCTGCAACCCATTCAGTCAGCAATCCAAGACCTCTCACAACAGCTTAAAACTTTTAATGTCTCCATTGACAGAATATTAACTAGAATGGATAAAACTGAAGCAAAGGTCCTAGAAAATGAGATAAAAATTGACCAACTACAAAAGGAGCAAAGTAATAATGACACAAACATAAAGAATATACAACAAAAGTTAACAGACCTCGAAGCCAGGTCCAGATGCAACAACCTCGTCATTAGAGGCATCCCAGAACAGGTCACACAATTGGATTTATTGGAGAACATTTCTGAAATTTTGTCTGCATTTCTGGATAAAGAACCTCTTTCAGACAAATTGATCATAGAACGCGCACACAGAGCCTTAAGACCTGCATCTGACAAGTGTAATCCGAGACCAGTGTACATTAAGCTCTTAAACTATCAACATGTCTACAAATTAATAAGTGCAGCAAAAAGGAAAAAATACATAAACTGGAAGAACAACAAAATATATCTATCTCCGGATTTACCAATTACAATCAAACAGGAAAGACAAAAACTAGCCCCCTTCTGCGCCTATTTGATCAAAAAACAGATAAGATTTCAAATGAGGTATCCCAATACCCTCATTTTCACCCATCAGGGAATCCAGTTTTCAGCACAAAGTTACTCTGAAGCGGTTGCGGTCTTCAAAAAGACCTTTAATGAATGCCCGGACAAACCAGACCAAAAGGTTTAAATCTGCTTCTATAAACGCGAGCGACTGTGAGTCAGTCCTAAACAACTGTAACATTTTGCGCTTAAAATCACAGGCTTACCGTGAGATCTGATCTTTTTGGTCCCCTCATAACACTCAGCTTCAGTAGGATCCATTACCCTCGAAGCAGCACTTCGACTGGCCCTATTCTGCAGTCTCGTCGCCATATTCCATAGTGCTATCTATGGATCTTTGACCCTAGGAGTTCCCTGCTTCCTCAGCGCCCTTAAAGACATATAGCCTACTAATGCTGACATGGCTTACAGGCACCACAAGAAAGAGGAAACGTTGGTTTTTGGACCAGGCAAGCTGACATAACGTACACTAGCGTTGGGAATGTGGAAATAACAGCGACAAAGTTTTTTCCGGCGCTCTCCCCCTTCTAGTTAATTTCTTAATTGTCCATAACACGTTGTAGAGCGCTACGCATCTTGAGAATACATAATCAAGTGGAACTAATTCCTTGCGACATGCTGTATCACTCATATGCAAGTATCGCCAGTCGACATTGTATAACCACAGTCCTTGGCTTCTGATGTAGGATCCACGTATTTAGTGACTTCAGACTTCTCACATTTTACATTTGTGTATGTGACAGTTGTATAATACACTTAAATGTTAATACTTGGTTATAGAAAATAAGTAATGTTTATACACAGTCATATTTAAAGGTAATGATAGATATTTTCAGCACTGCTAAAAATGGCACTGATGCAAACTGCAAGCTTGTGGTATTGGTAGAGAGCAGTAGAGTTCTGCCGGTGCTCACAGCTCTTAGTTCACTTCCTGCTGAATGCCATCTCTGTAGAGTCTAACTGTCCTCCTTATGTGTGCAGGGTTTTCACTGGGTGCTCCGGTTTTGTCCACATCTGAAATACACGCATGCATTAATTGGTCATAGCTATACATAAGAAGTGGGAGTGTGGAAGTATATATATCCTCTGATGGTCTGCCCAGGACTGTTTTTAAGAGGTGTACATAGTTTCTTGGGATAAATTGACACTCACCCATGACTCTGAATTAGATAATATGGCTATCATGGAATGAATGAATCCAGTCTATTTAGTGCTCACAGCAAATGCTAGCATATCCGACATAGCTCGGTTCTAACGAAACTGCATTAATCTGTATCATTACTCCATTTAATGTCCAAGTGAATGAGCCTATCTTGACTTATATCATTTCTCCATGTACTGCCTGTATCGTACTTTAGAGGTCGCTGTTTCATTTGGCTTACAAATTTTTAGTATTACTGCTTTTTCTGCTCAAGTGAATGAGCCTGTCTCGATTTATAAGACTCCTTCATGTGCTGTTGGTATTGGACGTTTGATGTTTTTGTGTTATACTCACAACATTTATTATTTTATTAGAAGTAACCTGCCTTCTGAGACTCTTTATATTCTGACAGACTGTAGGATATATGTGGGATAATACTGTCTTGGGGGAGGGGGGCTTAACTCCACACTCTCCTTCTATAAATAAATGGTAGTTACTGAGAATTTATGATGGCAGTCGCCTCTCTTATAACTGGAACTAATGACAGCAGTACAACACAGGAACTTGCAACTATGGAGAATGCTAGATTTTCTGTCACAACATTGCTTGGTATTCTAGATCTGCAGGTATGCAAAGTCCAATACTCCACCTAATTGTATTTAAACCATTCTGATGTATTGTTCAATCTTAACTTTGATGTAACTTTGAGGTTGTAATTAGATGCTTTTACATAGTGATCCATCAGTTTATAGCAACTAAAAGTTCTTCATTATATGATTTAAATATTGCATTCATGAGGAAGATATGACCACCTCAGTTTCTTATGAGTTCTTTAAACTTGAAAAGGAACCTGTTGAGCCCAAACGCGTGTCATTTTTATTTGTTCATTATCAAGATAGCATTATTTGGTGCGGCATTTTATACACTTTTGTATTATTTTGGTATGTTTAATCGACTATTTTGTCAACTTTTTCTTTTATACCATGTTTTTCTATCTAAAAAACTACATTCTTCTCAGGTCCCATTCCTCTATATATCTTTTTTCCTGTCTTTCACTTAAGTTGTAGATCAGTAGATGGTCTTTCTTCTATGTTTGTCACTCATTTTTAAAACTTTCTGTTGCAGTGTGCTGTAACCTCACTTATACATAGGCATTTTCCCCCGTCCAGCATAGAACATTTAACCCATTAACACTATTTTTAACACTTTTGATTGCTTATAACTATTTGCAATAGATGTATTTCATTTTGATGGTGAAAAATGGGAAAATCAGACTACATTATTCCCTTCTTACATGCTGTAACCCTCACATGTGAATATAGTCAGATGTTAGAATATGCCCGCAGTTCTGGAATAGGGATGTATAAACCACATGTTTAGTGGGCACAGTAAATGGATACATGTATGTTATAGCCCGGTTGTGGCGAACCTACATTAATTTTGGGCATTTCTGTATTTAATGTGCAAATGAATGAGCCTACCTTGATTCATAGCATTTCTTCATGTACGGCTTGTATTGTACTTTGGAGGTTTCTGTTTCCTTTCTTACATTAACTTTTACCATTACTGCTTTTACTGTTCAAGTGAATGAGCCTAGTTTCATCCATAGCATTTCCGCATGTGCTGCTCTTATTATATTTTAGAGGTCTTTGTTTCATGCCATGGGGAACGGCCGCTGGCACTGGCCAATCTATATTTTTGTTGAAATGCATAGAGAACTGCTAGATTAGCTTAAATACCATGCGCACACTGGCATCTGGGCCCATGCATTTGAAAGACCTTTTAAATGACTTAGAAGCATAGTGCCAATGTGCCAAGAGCCAAGGAAGTGCCAGGGTGTCGGTCCTGATTGGTTAACTTTGCTTACAATGCTTCATTAAGCATAAGAACATTGTATGTGATTACTGATGATTAACAACACCATATTGGTATTTGATATAATTCAAACAAATTTTTCTTATCCACGTTTAGCATAGGTGAAAGCTCTAGCTTTTCTATAAGGATAAGTATCATAAGTGTTATTATGTAAATAATAGTATGTTTGCTGTTCATCTCTGCATTTTTTACCTTTTTTCCTGGCGGAGATTTGAATACGATTTTGCACTGCATGGGTTAGTTATGCATTTTGAGACATGTTGTGTTAGGTGGTACTTTCTGGGAACAAGGTCCTGCACCTATCGGGTGATCTCAAGCTCATCCTATTTTATTTTCCCAGACCCTTCTGGGCTTAGGGGGAGGTGGGTAGGCACCGGGATTAAGCGGGAAGGATGTCTTCTACTTGCCCATGGGATACAATACAGTCTCACGTCAATATACAATGTTGTCCATACTCCCTATTACATTCCTGATTTATTAAATCTACTCAGCTTAATTAGAAAATGTGGAACTTAGAATCTTGGAACATTAAGGGGTTACAAACACCTAAAAAAAAAAATTACTTATGCACCTAATTTTGAAATCTTCTTCTAATATTACTTTCCTTCAGGAAACGCATTTACTTAATCATCAATGGGAGCAAGAAAAATTGAGACCCTGGATCAAAAAGATCATAGCCTCAGAAGGCACTACAAATAGAGCTGGGGTGGCCATTATCATTAAAAATAGCTTTGGGACAGATATTGGAAAGATGGGGTCAGATGATGAGGGTAGATGGTGTTATTTTACTACAAACCACCCCTTATTAGATAAACCCATTCTCTTTCTGAATATATATGCCCCTTGTACCGCTCAACAGAGTTTCTTTATGAAGCTATATAACTTCCTCACTTTATTTCCTAACCACTATTATATTGTGGGAGGAGACTGGAATGCAGTGCAGTATCCCAAAACAGATAGGTCGAATCACAGGGCTCGACCTAACCTCCCAACACATAAAGACATAACTGAACTGAAAGAAGAGTTCAATTTATTTGACCCAAACATTTTTCTAGATCCGGCCCAGAAAAAACACAACTACACCTTTTTTTCTACTTGTGCTAAAAGTTGGTCCAGAATAGACTTCTTTCTTATCTCCAAGGTTTTTTACACTATGAATATCTCCTTTAAACAATCTCCTAGATCTATCTCTGACCATTCCAAGATCTCTATGGGTATACATCGACAAAATAGGGGCTCAACAGTTAGAATAGACATCTGTTGGCGGCTGAACCCCAACCTCCTGGGGAGAGAGGAGATTACCTCTCAAATTGCTGAATACCTGGATTACTTTCTTGAATCCAGGAGATCCTTTCAATCCCCTTTAGATTGCGAATGGGCCGTGGTTAAATCAATGATCAGGGGCTTCTTGTTAAGTAAAGCCGCACACTATAAGAAACTCCATAACAAAAAAGAATGGGATCTTACCTCTCAGCTTCATAAAGTAGAAATGGAATCTCAAGTCAAACACACCCCCCTGTTGGAGGAACGTATGATGCAGCTACAAAAAGATTTAATATCTCTACACGCAGAGAACCTGAGTTTCCATGAGATTAAATCACTGGCCTTATAATGAGCGTAATAAATTCTCCCTCCAGATTTTTGGCCAGGGTGATCAACCTCACTAAGTCCTCCACATTTATACCTGAAATACATTACCAAGGGAAGGACTTCCAACAACCTAACGAGATTATTGAAATTTTTGAGACCATCTTCAAGCAAACTTATGGGCCCATTGATAGCATAGCTGGGGATTTAGAAATACAATCTTTTCTCAATAATCTTACCTTTCCCAAACTAACAGAGGATCAGAATAAGCTCTTAGAAAGGGAGATAAATACACAAGAAATTATCTCCACTATTAACAAGCTTAAACCTAATAAATACCCTGGCCCAGATGGATTCACGGCTGAATTTTATAAAGCATTTAACACAAAAATCTCCAAAGTATTGAGCCTATTATTTAACTATATTACCTCAAATGGGTTTAAAGATATACATTAAAATGCCTCCAGAACGATTTTCATTCTTAAACATAATACAGACCCTAAAATCCCCGGGAATTATAGACCCATATCTTTAATTAATTTGGACATGAAAATTCTGGCCATGGTCCTAGCTAACAGGCTGAAAGCTGTTATCTCTCACATCATCTCTCCTGAGCAATCTGGCTTTATCCCGGGAAGACAAACTAACGATCAGACTTTACTACTGGAAGCCATGATCCACCATTCTAATTTAGCCAAACACCCCATGTACGCCTTAGTGGTAGATGCATCCAAGGCATTTGATCGCTTGAGCACGAATTTTTTATTTACCACTTTACCCTTCTTTAACATTCCAATCTCATTTATAGACAAAATAAAAACCCTGTACTCCACAGCGTACACCACTATACATATCAATAAACACTCATCTAGCAGAATTAACATGGTGAATGGAGTCAGACAGGGTTGCCCCCTTTCCCCTCTTCTTTTTAACTTATATATGGAACCTTTATTCATGCTCCTCAAACAAGCCACTTTCCTCCACCCACCTAGTATTTATAACTTAACGATTCCCCTTTCGGCATATGCAGATGACCTTAATATATATTTCACTCTTCCTGACTCTGACCCAATTAAAATATTATCTGCAATTAACACATTTGCAAACTTAGCAAATTACAAACTTAATAGGGAAAAATCTTTAATTTTCCCCTTAAACATATACTCTAGGCTGCCTAATATAACTTTAGAACCAGGGATCAAATCGAAAGAACAGCTTCATTATTTAGGCATACAATTCTCCCTAAATAACTTTAACTATTTTCAGGATAATGTGGGCAGGTATTGGTCAAATATTCAAAGTGATATCAATAGATGGTCTAGGCTTAAGCTTCCTTTCTTGGCCAGAACCACAGTAATTAAGTTGAACATTCTTCCTAGACTATTATATCTATTTCATTCAACCACCAGTATTTTACATAACAATTTCTTTAAAAAAATTATATCTTCTATCTCTAGATTCGTATGGGCCCCTAAATCGGTTAGGATCAGTTACTCTAAACTTATTTATCCCAAAGAGCAGGGGGGTCTGGGCCTACCTGATTTTAAAACTTACTATGAAATAATCAATGCTAGTAGGGTATTGAAGATTACGTCCTATCATAAAGACAAGTATAAATGGGCTCCGCCTTGGGTTATCCTGGGTAACAATTACATTAAATCATTAAAATTTAGCCCAGCAGCACTTCCATTTCTAGATGAAGCAAACTTAGGCATTTTGAAACATACAAAAGGTCTACTATATAGCATAAAATCCCTCCAGGCTCTGTTCAAATCCTTGAATCTTTCCCATTCCTACATGACATTACAACCAATTCATCTTAACCCCGACCTTAAATTGAATGGGCACATGTTAAACTTGATGCAATACCCCCTCCTTTTAAATACTTCTATTTCGGATCTCTTCCCCTTCAGACATCAGACAATTTCTAACCTAAGAACCAGCTTGAATTTGCCCAAGAAATACCTGACCACACTACGACAGGTTAGAGTTGACAGGAAAGTACCTAGACCACCCCCTGGTCTCGGATGAAGATATTTCAGCTTGCAGAACATTAAAGAAACTTCTGCTCAGTGAGAAAAAGATGACCTCAAATGTATACAAGGTTATCATGTCACTCAGATATCAGAATGAGTTCATTATCTCAAAATTCTGGTTAAAAAGTAACTCTAACATAAACCAAAGCGCAATATCACAAGCTATAAAACGAAGCTCTAAAACCATTCCCTTCAATAAGTTGAAATATACTCAGCTGATGATTCTGAACAATGCGTATTTTACTCCTGAAGCATTAAGTAAGATCTACCCTAATCAATCCCCTAAATGCTGCTATTGCTCGAACCAAACTGATGATATCCTTCATCTGTTTTGGAGTTGCAAATGTTCCTATAAGCTTTGGTGTGCCTTGAGAGTGATACTTGAGAAAATCGGTAATGAAAAATCCACCCTCTCATGGGAATTTACCATTCTACATATTCCACCTCCGGGGGTATCTGAAAGGAAATGTAAAGTTCTGATTCCTATCTTCATATTAATTAAATATTATATTTCCCTTAATTGGAAAAATAGACACTCCCTCTCTTGGAAGGGTTTTAAACACATAGCTATTAAACACCTCAAGGCCCACAACTACTTGTTTCACAATATTAAGCACAAGCCAGTTGTTAAGGAATTTTGGGGCATTCTATCTGATCATATACTGAAATGAGTTTTCATTTTCCTTTTTTTTTTTTTTTTTTTTCTTCTCTTTCTTCCCTTCTTTTTGGTGCTCCTTTGTGTATGGACAGCATCCTTTTATACCATTATGTGAACAACTTATATAACAAGTTCCTGAGCAATGTAGAACTTGTACATAGTTTTTTTTTTATGTAGTCGTTATGTATGATATTTTGATGAATGGTTTTGTAACTTGTCTGGTTTTATGTATTTTCTTTGGTGTTCATTGATGTAAAAGTTTTTCTGAAAATTGCAATAAAGAGAATTATATAAAAAAAGAAGATGTCTGTGTATTTCTGTCATGGATATTTGCAGTCATTGTAGTTGTGTTGGTGACTAACCCTATTTGGCTCATGTCTGTATGACATATTTATAATAGTGTATTGGCATATACTCTTCATATGTTATGTACATATTGTTTTTGGGGGGGTCAAAATGTGTGATTTCTATGGTCCATGTTATACTCAGATTTGAACACTTCAGATGCTGTATACACATGCATGTATGTATATATGTATATATATATATATATATATATATATATATATATATATATATATATATATATATAAATATATATATATATATATATATATATATATATATATATCGTTATACATCTTCATGTACTAGTAATATACATTATTGCATATGTTTATATGTACCTTCACAGATGTGTAGATGTTTTAACCTATCTATATATATATATATATATATAACTCGACATGTATGTATCTATCTATATATATATATATATATATATATATATATATATATATATATATATAATATTGACATGTATCTATATATATATATATATATATATATATATATATATATATATATATATATATATATATATATATATATATATATATATATATAGCATGCACCTTTCATTGGGTACGTGAAGGGTACGTGGCAGTTTGTCCTATTTCCACACAATCTTCTCTTTTGTATTTTAACATGTCTGAAAACACAATTGACATAAGTACATCTCAGGTAGCTTAATGGTAGGTTACTCTGAGGATGGTGTACATGGTTGTGGGTTCTAATCCTGGAAGTGGTTTTTATTTTACTTCTCAGAGCAGGCACTGCTAGGGAAAGGGTGATTAACACACATTTAAGCAGTTGTAAGCTAGTTTGCCCGTGTTCTGTGCAACGGTAAGCGAAGATTACACCTGTGAACCGCTTATCCGTTTAACCGTGTTTAAGCACCGCTTGCCATCGCGCAAAACTATGGTAACCTGCTTAAAACTCCTTAAAAGTGCCTTAGTCAACCTGCAACCAATGGCCCTTATTCTGGCCCTCTTAAAAATAGACAGCCCTTGAACCCGGGACCATGAACACCACAGTCACTGACTTTACCACTAAGGCATCTGAAATGTGCATAAGTGTTATGGGTTTTAGAATATACCTTTTACTACAAGCATTCCTCACTACTAAAAACAAAAGTGACAGTCAGTTGGTGTACAGATGTATAATACATGTTAATGTTCATATGTTTGTGGAATTATGTGTTGCAATGTGACCTGAGAGGGTGCATTAGGGATGTGCATGGTTCTGATTTTGTGTCCTTTTTGTATTGTCTCCATACTCCATGTATACACCTCCAGTTCACTTATTGAACATCCAACCCAGGTTCTCCTTAATGCGTAATTACATTATCCATCATTCCTCCCCCACCCCAAACTCCACATACACAACAACCATCCCTTCTATGGTGAATTAAGTTAATATTAATTGTTATAATACCAGAGCTGCATGTGTTTTGTGTACTCTTCAATTCCTTTGGATTGCTTCTGTGTCATGAAGTGTGTTCATAGATGTTTATATATATGGCTATGGGTTCATATGAATCCGTAGACAGCCGAAACATCGACGCTTACCTCATCGACACCAAAGCATCGACCGTTCAGAACATCGACAATCCAGGTAAGCGATTTTCCCCCTTACAGGACCCATGGTAGCACTTAGGACCCATGGTAGCGACTGTTGAGAATTTGCGTTGTCCATAGCGTCGCACTAGCGAAACAAGTGCTACCATGGTTTGTCGATGTTCTGAACGGTCGATGCTTTGGTGTCGATGAGGTAAGCGTCGATGTTTCGGCTGTCGACGGATTCATATGAACCCATGGCTATATATGTGTCTGTGTATATATATATATATATATATATATATATATATATATATATATATATATATATATTCATATCTATGTGCACACATCACTGATGTATATATATATATATATATATATATATATATATATATATATATATATATATTTAGTATTAGTTTTTAACAGTTATACATATGTTGATTCACAAACTACAGTACATTACAATGTACTGTACATATGTACACAAAGTGACTGTCCCATTTGTTGTCAGTACTGTTTAATGCCTGTAGTAAAAGGTGTATTCTAAAACCCATGAAACATGCATACAGCTCAGATGGCTTAGTGGTAAATCCAGTGGCTATGGTGTGCATGGTCCAGGGTTCAAGATCTGCGATGGTTTAACTTTTATTAGGCCAGAATACGGCTCATTTAAGCAGTTGTAAGCATATTTAAAAGTGATTGTGTGACATTAAGGTGCCAGTTAAGCACGGTTAAATGAAATTTAAAAGTGTATAACCTGTGCGTGAAAACACAGTCACATCCGCTAACTACTCAGGATATATATACTTAAGTGCAGTAACATCACTATGTGCTTACATAACATTACAATCTCTGTTGACTTTACTCTCGGGCACACATGGGTTTATATGGGTGTTTCAAATGTTTATTAAACTGAAGATTACTACCTAGATATGCAAACTATGGTTAAGGTATACTTTTTAACATAAAAAACATCTCGGATTTTATTGGGATTTGAACCGCAAATGCATAGATACTATGCAAATACTCTAAGCATTACACTATTGACATTAACGTTGCTCATGCCTATTTTTCTATTTAGATGATTTCTATGTGTAAGCTAGAATAAGCAAAGGGCAGTGGCACGCAAACCCGCTGAGCTTCACATAATCTTGTAATAATAACATAAGAAATGAAAGGGGAGAATATAAAATAAAATTCCTAACTACATTAGGCATAGCCCCTCACTGACACTCTTCAAGAGAAACTTTGAAGAGTGGATGGGGAATGGTAGATACACCCCAGGGATCCCACCATTGGCTCTGCTTGACAGAGGGACAGTTAATTAATTAATGGGGTGGCAAAAGCTGACACATTCTGACTAGGCGTATGAATGCCCTCGGGCAGTTAGTGTGGTACCGACCTATGAACCTATGAACCTATACATACTTTAGCAGTACATGCTGAAAGCTTAATTTACTGTTCAGGTGTTGCCTTACCTTGTGCCAATAGCAGTTGTGCGTGCAATAGTTGTGGGTTGCCTATGTTGGATGCACACAGTAGACTGCCTATACATGACCCTCACAAACTCAGGAACCTCACATGGCCTTCCTGAAGACACTAGAGGGGATAAATGTATCACCAAACACCATCATACTAGGTGACTTCAATTACCCTAATATAGACTGGGAACACTACTCAAGCCCAAACATCCTAGCCCAAAAGTTCCTGGAATTCATAAACTCAAATGCCATGGAACAACTAGTCACCATCCCCACAAGAGGAGAAAACATACTTGATCTCATCATCACGAACATGGGAGCACAATGTTCAACACCGGAAGTATACCCCTCACTGGTGAGATCAGATCACAAACTAATCTCGCTGGAGGTCCTCATCCCACCCCACCTGAAATAAAAAAGACCACAGTAAAGAACTTCTCGAAAGCCGACTTCACACTTCTAAAGACTAGTGTGGTCTCCTTTAAGGCCCCCAAGCCGGCGGAAAACAGTACTCAAGCCGCTGAATCACTTACAAATGCCTTCTACCAGCACCTGCAGGACTGCATGGATAAGGCAATCCCAAGCAAAACAAAGACTCTTTGTACCAAAGGCAAGCGTCCAGTCTGGTTGACCCCAGCCATAAACAAACTCTACAACAAAAGGAGGAAGCTACTACAAGATAGAGCAAAATCCTTAAAAGGTAAGACACCCTTGATCACTATAAGTAAAAAACTAAGAGCTCTCATAAAATCATCCAAAGCAAATTTTGAGAGAAAAATAGCTAAAGACTCAAAAGACAATCATAAGGCCTTCTTTAGCTATGTTAGAAACCTGGGAGGAAACTCCCAGATATGCTCAGAACTAGTTCAAAATGATGTGAAGATTACTGATCCTACAGACATTGCCAACATACTGGCTGACAGGTTCAGTGCAAACTCCCCAAAAGGAGAGATATCTATACCAAGCGATTGCAGCCCCCAAACATCTCCAATGCCCAAGTGAGAACTGCTCTCTCCAAAGCAAAAACACAGCAGCCAGGGGACCTGATGGTGTCCGGGGTGTGGGCTCCACGAACTCAAGGAGGAATTAAGCCCACAGCTAGGACAGCTGTTTAATCGTAGTCTTACCTCTGGATACATTCGCAGGGAGTGGCGCACTGCAACTGTGGTCCCACTTCACAAAGGCGGTGCCTCCACCGACCCTGGAAATTACCGCCCATTAGCTTGACAAGCCTTATCTGCAAAGCCATGGAGAGGATCATAATGGACCTCATAAATAAAGACATAGGGAATTTGCAGACTTTGGATCCATCCCAGTTTGGCTTTGTCAAAGGCAGATCATGCCTTCTAAACTTGGTTGACTTTTTGAAACAGTCACCAAAGCCATTGATGAGGGAAAGGCAGTCCATACAGCCTACCTCGATCTGGCGAAGGCCTTGATACAATACCCCACTCGGGTATCATTGAAAAACTCATCAGCTTAAATGTTAACCCATACATCACAAGATGGGTTGCAAACTGGCTGAGTGACAGAACCCACAGGGTCAGAGTTGCTGGTGCCATGTCAGACTCAAAGCCTGTCACAAGTGGTGTACCACAGGGCTCAGTCCTGGGCCCACTCTTGTTTGGCATCTACTTTTCCAGTACAAGCAAACACAGGAGGGTTATGGCTGACAAAGTTTGCAGATGACTGCAAACTGGGTGCCATAGTAGAAAACACATCTGACACAGATATCCTTCAGAAGGGTCTCACAGAAATGGATAACTGGTGCCAGAGCCATGGCCTAAAGTTAAATGCCAAAAATGCATAGTCATACCCTTCGGGAAAACAAGGTTACCCTAGCTACCAAATAGGTGGCAATCCACTGAGCACAGAAGAAGTTATCAGGGACCTGGGGACCCAGGTTGATAGTAGTCTGTCATTCGACACCCATGTAGCTAAAGTAGTTAGGAAGACCTTCTACATTGCCCACCTTATCATGAAGGGATTCTCATCTAGATCAAGGATGGTCATAGTCTCCCTATACTCATCACTCATCAGACCAATGATTGAGTACAATGCCCCATTCGGAATGTATCTGACCCGACACTTGCAGCAGCTGGAGAGGCCACAAAGTTCCTCACCAAAAGGATAAAGGGTCTCAAACATCTGTCCTATGCTGCCCGACTGAAAGAACTCCAGCTCTATTCAGTCGCTTACCGCTTGCTCAGAGGTGACCTTTGCCTAACATACAAGGCCATGTCAAACCCAGATTTGATGAATATGCTTCACCTCAAAAAATCTAGATCCGTCAGAGCCACAAGGCGGGAGACTTAAACCTCGACACGGCTATTAATAGGACGTGCTGGAGGGATAGATTCATCACCCAAAGACTCCCTATGCTGTGGAATAAAATCCCGGTATATGTGAGGCAGAGCACCTCGCTGGCCTTGTTCAAGAGAAATCTTGACCAATGGATGGGAGATCGCAGATATACCCCAGGGATTACCTCAGTGTCACTGCTCAACAGAGGCACAGCAAAATAATGGGTATAGTTCCCCATACTAAAGGGGTGGCGTAAGCCACAAAACTATGGGCTAGGCTTGTAAATGCCATCGGGCAGATAGCCTAGTATGAACCTATGAACCTATGAACCTATGACAATTTACAGTTAGTCTTGTGTGTGTGCCATCCATTTTTACTGTGTGTGCAGGTGGAGAAAGGTGTCGGACCCTAGGTGCCTACACTGTCAGTGTGTGTGCTATACATTCCCACTTTGCCAAGGAATGGGAATACTGGGCACACCTCCATCTGCCTACTGGGGCTGGCTCAGGGTGTTCGTGGTCTGATTCCCTCTGTGCCTGTGGGGCCGTTGGCAATGGTGGTGGGCTGTGAGGGCCTTCACCATTCTGTCCCTGCTGCAACTGTTTTCACAGGATCATATTGTGTAGCATGGCACATACTAAGAAGATGTGGCCACATGTGTCTGGAGAGTATTGCAAGGCTCCACTGTATATGTCCAAGCAACGGAACTGTTTTTTGAGCATCCCAAACACATGCTCTATGATGATTCTGGTTTGTGCATGTGCCTCATTATGGCATTCTTGCATGGGTGTGTGTGCATTTCTGATGGGTGTCATCATCCACAGTTCCAGTGCATAGCCAGCATCACCCACCAGATGGCCATATGGGATGTCCCCCCTGACAAATGCCTGATACAGCTGTGAGGCATGTCAGATGTGGGAGTCGTGATAGTTTCCAGGGCTGCCAGCACACACATCCATGATAATGCCCTGAGCATTGCAGATGACCTGGCAGTTGATGGAGGGGTGTCCCTTGTGATTTATGTAGCGCCTACACTGCTCACCAGGTGGTGACTTGATGTGTATGTGCATGCAGTCTATTGCACCCAGTACCTCCAGGTATTCTGCCACATGGTGGAAGAGACACATATTGCTGGCCCACTCTCTTGTATTTGGGGGAAGTATATGTGCTCAATGGCATGTGGTAACATGGCATGCAGGAACTGGTAGAGTACCCTGGATGCTGATCCCTGTGAGAGCGTCATGATTTCCCCAGTTGGCCTTTGAAAGCTACCTGTGGCTAGTATTCTCAGGCTTACACATGCCTTGGTATCCACTGGAATGGGTTCCCCTCTGTTTGATCTGACTCTGAGGTGTGGCCAGCACAGCTCCACAAGCTGCTGTAGGGTGTCCCTGTCCACCCTGTAATGCTCTACTACCTCCAGATCATGTAGCTTCTAGTAGGTTACCCTGGGTCTGAACACTCTTCTCCTCCTCTGGTGCCTGCGGTGATCGTCAGCATCATCCTCCTCAAAACCTTCAGTCTCTATCACATGCTGGTGGATCAAAGCAACGGCAGCCCCTAATATGTACATATTAAAACTTCCCCATTTGTATACACCAATGGTGCAGTGTGTATGGGAAAGCACAAGTGTGTGTGAGGTGCTTTCACACTTTATACTATTGTGCTATAGATGCTGCTGATGTAATTGGCTGTGTGTGAGCAGTTCCAGCTGCAAGGTATCTTACTTATAGGTTTTACATTGATTGCTGCACGTGTAGGGGCTGTAATGTGGAGTTATGCTTGCCTGGCCTGATTCATCTGTTGCTCTTTAATTCCCTTTTAAACATAGATCCCCTCCCATTATCAGGCATGCATCCACCTGCCAGCTTTATTGTCTTGTACTTTCCCTACCCAGTCTTGTGTTGCAAAGTGTGTTATGTAGCTGATATAATACAATTCTACTTTGTTCTGCTGTGACACTTTACTGTTTTCTTTGCAGTACAGCCCCTCCCCTTTCCTGTTCTGCAGATAGCTGCTAGCAGCATTGTTAGCTGTTGTCAATGGCCCACTGTAGGTTCCTAGGTGTTATATGCTCATCTGTACTCCAATTTCCCTGCTGCAGCATTTCCTTATTTTTTTCTTATATCCTTCCTGATCAAGCTCCTGTGCACGCCGTGCATACCCGTTTACTGGGTTTAAATGTGTTTAAATCTCCGTTCACATGCATACTCAATTACCTTGTGTGCTCTTAGCTAGCCAAAGCTATAACCAGTTAAACACATCCCTTTCCTTTAGCTTTGCTTAGCTATGGGCAAACCGGATTGGCATTGCTCCAATGTGCTTACAGCAAAGGTGACACACCCCTGTCTTGTTGTCATCTTTATCCCATGGTCACACCTCTGTGTTATAACACTACACCATGAGGTGCATCCTTACACCAGGGGGAATCTGTGATTCAGTATAACTCCTCTCATTTGCATTAGATTGCCTCATAATTCCTAGAAACCGCGCATAACACTAACAAAGCCCCTTAGTAACCCTTGCACCATGGTGTGGTGTAACATGCCTGCCACTGACTATTATGGGGAAATCATGCTATGTGTTAATTACAGTTTTATTTTCTTTTTTCTATTTTTCTTACGATCCCGTTTGCACACCACTGCCCTACGCTTTAAACTTCACGATAGCCTGAGAAAAAATAATAATGTTAATTTTACATTTTGTACATTTTTTTATGCCAGTGGCTATATATTTAGCCATTGGCATATATTAACAATATAATACATGTGTTTGGCCGGCTGACATGGCTCCGATTTTATGTTTGCAGTAAAGTAAACCATTTTTTTACGGTTTACATTTCTGCATGCTTACACTATGCCTGCATCACTTCCTGGATCGCTAATTACCCTTATTTGCATGCTACACTGCTGCAAATGGGGTGATTAGCCTACAGGAGCCAAGAGCTGTGCCGGCGTAGTGTACACAGGTAGTGCACGTGAAAACAGCTCGTACCTGCATCGCTCGGTGGCCATATTTGGTGTTGGAACACCAACAATACTCCTGCGCCTGGTGCAAGCTTCATGAATCCTGGGTATAATATTCCTATCTGTGAACTGCGCTAACAATGCTATATAAACTGTGAAGTTTATTTGCACATATTCTTCATAAAATAAGTTGGTGTGAAGGCAGTTACATATCTGTTGTACAGCCCATCTAATACATTACCTATAAATCATGTAAGGGTGTTTTCCCTGCATTCTTATGCACACTAGCCATTTGTACTGTGTCTGTGAATCACACTAAGATATAGCAGTGGATTTGCCTTAGTTTATTTTTAAGACACAGAGGGTATTTTGAAATGATATTCTAAGAAAGTTTTTGAATAATTTATTATTCTGCTAAAGTGTATTTAGGAACTGAAAGAAAGTAAGCCATGTGAAAATAAATACAGTTTTTAGTTTGGGAAAATACTAACAAAATCTGATCTTCTCTAAAACATGTGCTAAAGGTTCCATCCATCCATCCATCCATCCATCCATCCATCCATCCATCCATCCATCCACAACCCCTTTTTCCCATTTTTGCACATGGAGTCAGGGTGTCATTTCAGCAGTGATAATCATCTAGAGCCAAGGTTTATACAGCCAGGTGGTTAACGGTTCAATAACTGTAGTAAACAGAAAGGGTAAGCTGGCAACTTTTTTTACCCCAGGAAATCTGTAATACAGGGGATATGAGTGCTTAACTGAATATATGCACCATACATGCATTATAATGTATTAATTGCACTTTCGAAATTTTTAAAAAGTTCTAAGAGCTGCAATGTTTTAGAAATGTGTTTTCACTCACGGGTCTCAGATGTGTTACCACTGTATTAATCAAGTACTACAAAACATAATTAGTAGATCATTTCTGGAATAGCAAGAGCTTTTCCTAGCATAAGCTTGTTTGTTTTTAGTAGTAATGTCAGCCTTAAATTAATTTATGATAGACTACATCATTTTTGACTGTTTATTTGTGTAGTAGTTAGCAGAGATTATTAACATTATGAGCTAAGTGTAAGACATTTCATTTCATTAACATTTCTTCACTGCATTGCACAAAAGGAAAGACACCACTCTCATTATATGTACTTTCTCCTACATTAAAGTAAAAACTGACATCTTAAATTAATACTTCATCAAGCAGACAAACCCACATAATGTTTATTCAAAGGTGGATATTAAAGATGTCATATACTGTTTGAATGACTCACAGGTCAAGACAAAAAGAAATTTATAAACAGCTCCTCCAAGAGTCAATAAACATTTTGTTTATTTCTTTAATGAAACTATTTCACCTAACCCTGCCATATTTTGGAAATATAGTTTGGTTGGATAATTATGAAAGCCAAATAAAGTTCTTGGGCCAGATTCAGGAAGGCTTACACGGAGTTTAAGAGTAGTGTAAGCCTCCGTGTAAGCCTCCTGATTCAGCAACAGCCCAAATCTCCGTGTAAGAGACAGCTAACACGTCTCTTACACGGAGTGGGCGTGGAAATGCTCAATACCTCATTTGCAGCTCCAAGATATGCAAATGAGGTATGTGAGCGATCCACGAGGGGCAAACCAGTCCGTGTAACGGACGTGTTGCAGAAATGTACTCAGCTGACAACTGAGTACATTTCTGCAAAATTAAAAACGGAGCTATGTCAGCTCCAAATAAAGGGTGCATTTGTTATATTAAGCATGCCAATGGCCAAATATGTGGCCATTGGCATGAAAAAGTGTTGCAAAAAAAAGTTATATAACTTTTTTTTTTTTCACGGGATTTATGTGTTTAACTGTGTGTTTCACGCATGCGCACTGGCGGTGAGCTCCGCTAACACAAGCGCACACCCGCGCTATTTTCTTTGAAAGAAAAGAAAAAGGGGTGACAGGAAAGTGGTGAAAAGGGGTCACAAAGAGGGTAAGACAGTAGGGAAAGAAGCGTGGGATTTGCAGGAAGGGTGTAGGTAAGGCCCATAGATGCCCATGTCTTTTGCAGCAACAGCTGTATATTTCTATGTATTTTGGTGAGACATTTGAAACCTTCCACCTCTGAGAGAGGTGTCAGGACAACATTAATATTTGTTGTACAGCCAATTGTAATTAACAGTTTAGATGTCCAGCGGACATGTCTGCGACATGGACAGCTATGTATGGGGCGTAATTTTTTGTGGGACAGAGTGCCCTTTTTTTTTTTTACAGGTGAGAGTGGTATGACAGGTGAAGGAAGTCGGTAAAGCTGGGGAGGTAGGTTGGGTAGGTTAACAGACAAGACAGACAAGACGCATACAGGGACGGTGTATGACACACGTGGGGGTTACACAATTGACGGGACGGAGGTTGGGATATCCGAGATGCACGAGCCCACAGATGGCAACAGTGGAACTGATATCCCCACCCATAGGCAGTTGCCACTGTTCCTTCACAGCCCAGGACGGGCTGTGCTGGGGCTGTAGGCGGGCAACGGCCGGGGCCGTTAGCTGTGCCACGAGCCTCGAGCTGGCGTGGGGTCCAAGAACAGTGTCTTGGATCTCCCTCGCACCACAGACCGGACACCGCGGAGGGTGAGTGGCGAACCCCTCCGGCCACACTTGCAGAGGGGACGGGCCCCATCCCCTGCAGCGCTTCCACCCGAAGGTGGCACAGGGCCACCGGAGGGTCCGCCTGGGCACTAGTGCCAGGTGCAGTCGCCAGCTGAGGTGGGAGAGGTGGGTCCGCTGGGACCTGCCTTCCCAAGCGTTCTAGGTTTGTGAGTAGATATGTTAGTTTGGGTTAGTGGCATTTTATTCCATTCAGATTAGTTGTAACAGCATGCATTGGTATTCCCATCAAACAAACACCCAGATATGAACACCATTGAACAAGGGGCATATCAATATCACATGCATTATTTGAACAGCAAAACACAGTCAAACGACATGCAGGGTTGATTAATGGCAACAGGCCATCGTATTTGCAGGTATGAACAGGGCACATGCGAACAGACATGCATATATGTTTGGAACGGACAAATGTCCATGATTAATGAAATGTTCACATACCATTATTTAGTGGATGTTGTTATATGGAATTACAGGGTTGGGTGGGGATAGAAAGTGATGACACATTCATATGTTAAACATTGATTCACATTTATCATAGATACACAATTAAGTTGAGGCTGATGTTTCAAAATAATCTTTATTTGACTGTCATGCTACACCTGTTACACATACATCACTATCCTACTTATTTTGAATTTGATCAGATACATCATCCTGCTACACTTTGATGACAGGACAGGGGACAACTATGGCTGTTTAGTCTGTCAGATAATCATTCATTCTATCTGCAAATTGTTTACTGTTATCACCATATACAGATTTTGAGCTAGACATTCAGATTCAGACACACTGAAATCAGTTTGGGATGTTAATTTGTACTTCCCACATGCATTTAGTTCTGTAAAACACACTGAGGCTTATATATTCAGGGGTTATTACTACTTTATTTATTCATACATGAGCATTTCTGTCACTCTCATACATTCTGCAACTTCACAGTTCAGGTTGGTACTTCTAGGCTTTGTTCACATATTAGACCTGTGGTGATTCAAACACTTTCCAACAGCCTCACTTCTGTCATGATTCAGCATTTCAACAGGGGATATATCTCACATGTGACTACCTCAGATTCTGAAGCTGTACTCTTGAGACTATACTGCAGGTTACAGTATATTTAATTAATGATGGGACATCTGTATTACAGCACTGTTTAATTCTATCAATTATATTTCCAGTTACACTTGCATACTGATGAACTTGTTGCAGCCATACCTGCAGACATTCAATTCCTGCTTGCACATTATATTACTTTTAATCAATACACTGCACTGTTCTGATACATGGTACATAATAATATTTATTTACAAGTACTGGGTGGGGTTACTAACCTGCATGGTGGCGCCGCACCAGCCTTCTGGCGTGCATCTCGACATTCGCAGAGCGGACACCTGCAGCTGTAATACAAAGGGAATAATATTGGACTACACATCTCCATGGTATCAGCTGGTTGAAATCCTTACATACATGGGTAAAATGTGACTTACTCAGTAGTGGGCGTTGGGCATTTGCCGGGCCTCCTGGATCCAACGGTTCAATTGGTCCTGCTTGCGTCTCTTCAGGTCCGCATGGTGGTGACGGACCTGCTCACCAGTGCGTGGAATGCCAGTAGCACTGGTCAGCTCACGAGCCAACTGGTCCCACGCCTCAGCCCTATATACTCCCCATGAGACCTGGCCCTGCATGAGTTGGGCCTCGTGATTATGGACAAGGAGCCAGACCATGTATCTGGACTCCTCAACGCCCCAACGTTGTGCTCGAAAGCAACGTCCCTCACCTACTCCACTCATGCTGACTGCAAGTCTGTTCTACAATCAGTTATGCTGTGTATTCCCGCCTATGGGGCTTATATATGCCGCTTTTCCTGCACATTTCTCTGATTGGCCGTTTTGGAATTGTATCTACTTCACTGAAAATGCTTTCTCATGCTCCATTCTGGGTTTTATCCCATATATATGCTATTTCTGCTTTTCTAGGTATTGCTGTCATGGCTTGGTGGTTTAGTTCCTTGACTCTAGTGCATGGTATCCTGTGTTCAAATCTGGCAACTGCTTTTTGCTTTTCCTGACAGAAATGAGTTGAAGACCTGTCAATCAAACATGCCAAAAGCACTTTTAAGCACTTTAAACCTGTTCTGCGCTCGTTTGCGCGGAGGTAACGCATGCACACTGGCAGTTAGCTTGTGGGAGCGGCGCGCAAACGGTGTGCGCTGGGATAAATCTTAATTGGCTAGTGACACACATGTTCAGCTAATTGCACACAGTTTCAGCCTGTTTACCCGCTGCTTGGCAACGGGCACGCAGTTTGCAGCTTTTTAAACACTACTCGGCTACGGGCACTCTGTCTCACGGCAGCTTAGCTATCAGTACATTTCTGACTATTTTTATTCTTATGTTACTTCAAAATATATGCTCTATTTCATTCCATTTTACAAAAGGGAATACATTTACATTTGTACAATACTGTCTGGGGCTTTTAGTGCTTATTTACAAAAAAAAAAAAGGTTGTTGTAGGGGCTCGAACCCTGCCTGCCTACTCATAGGGCGGGTACTCTACCACTAAGCTATTATTTCTTGGCTTACTTTGCATATTTAGTTCTTATATCCTTTTCCACTGACTGCTAACTGTGATTGCGCTCGTAGCACACCCCCCCACACAGTAGCAAACATTTACGGGATTTAACAAAAAAAAAAAAGGTTTTCATTTACTTTTATGACATCTCTTCACTTTATACACTGATGGCCAGTCGGGGCATGTGTTGTATAGTGTGTTTATTCACATTTTCATGGCCTTTCTCGTGGCTGTTTACTTTCAGCCATTCTAGTTTTCCGGGGGCGTGTCCACTTGCAGAGCTTAGCCTACAGACACGCCCCCTACTCTCTTACACGGACCGTGTAAGAGTTACTAGTGTGATTCAGCATGCCTCATGCACCTCATGCATATGCATGACATGCTGACATCACACAGTTTAACTGCAGCCTCCGTGTAAGAGTTATAACTCTTACACGGAGGCTTCCTGAATCTGGCCCCTTGTGTTATGAGTCTCCTGAAGATACATTTCCAAGTGAAATAAATATCACAAAATAATTACTTTTGTCAAAAGGGGTAGAACACTGACAGACACAGACCTTTTCCAGGTTCAGCTCATGAGCGTTGTTAGATTATATGACTTCTTCAAAGTCAGATTGTATGCAAAGCAATTTTGATTTTTTTATTGCAGCTGTTATAGAACTAGTAGGTATTTAATTTCTAAGGAAAGCAAACCTTGCCACATGGTGTTCTTATGCTGTATGCTTATATAATTATGATAAGAAAATGTGGATGTGAAATGAACTATATATGACACAAGTTTATCATACAGAAAATGGTGAGGCATTCAAATAGAATAGCAAAAAAATATTTAGATGTAGAATAATAGCCAGGTAACATATGCAGATATACATTCAGCCATGGGTAAAAGTAATTCAATTTCAAACAGTGCAGTTATTAATTCTAGTTTTAGTGGACTGCTAGATTTCATTTATAGAGAAACTAGGTGAAATTGTGTTCCATCAGTATACTAGAGTTAATTAAGAAAGGTTTAGTGAAGGTTTTGGATTGTTACTGGGATAAATACTACCTAAACTTTGTTTTAATACAGTGATAGGAGAACAAAGATAAACTGCATCCCTTAAAATTTAGTTGAGTGATCTACCTGCAATATAATGTGTTTTTTTTTTCTTGTGGCCATACTTTGGCTTGAGAGGGAACAGAGTTAACGTTGTGTCACATAGAATGAGTGCAGTTAATTGGAAATCTATTTTTTTTGCAAATCTTGGGTTCTATCAAAATAATTATTGCCATCTGTTTTTTTATTTATTTGTTTGTTTTATATTTTTGAACTGTGTAAGTGGACTGGTCTTTTTAACTATTACCTGAGCAATAAAGAAAAAGCAAACTGTAATACAAATAGCAGTATATATAAAAAGTGAATAGCGGTATATTCTGATTTACATAAAATTAGTAAAACACTGTAAGATATAATAAAGAAATAGGCACTTGTTCATGAAAGTCCCTCCAGGGCAGTCTGATCATTATTTCTAGGTTAACATATATTCTAGCAACAATCCCTACATGGAGTTTATTAAATATGGGGGAAAGTAACAGCATGTTTAATTTAGCAAATGTTAATTGTTTTTACTAATTTAAAGTGTCTATCCCCCGGATTCACTAATCTTCCGTGCAAGACTAGCGTAGTCCTGCACAGAAGCACCCGTGTATGAGGAGGACAGTAGCATGCCGTGCATATTAATGAAGGCACACTGCCCAACCTCCCAGGCTTACATGGACAATGTATGAGTGCAGGGGGCGTGTCTGAGAGCAGAGCTCTCAGAATAAATACTCCCCTGAAATGTAGAACAGCAGAAAGTGGCAATAAATGAGCGAGACTGCTCATAGGTGTCTGCATATCCCCACCAACAGTCCCCCATGTGTACAACAGCAACAGGACATAAAAATCAAAAGAAGAAACCCCTTTATTTTTTTTTTAAATCCAAGATAACTGAGATATCCAAGATAAGCTAACTGTAGATGTGCGGATGTGCTCATTGCTTAGCTACGGTTAAAGCAGCTTAAAAGGCTGAAGAGGATAACAAGGAAGATATATGAAAATGGAGAAGCAAGCAATAGTGTAGTGGGCAGAGCATTGACATACCAAGCAAGCATTTCCGGTTCGAGTCCCACTGCAGCACAGTTTGTTTTACATGACAAAGCATTGTATAACCAATATTTTTATTGCAAAAACCCAATAAGTAACATATATTTATGAACTGGAGTACTGCCGGAAATGCACATGTGAAGAGTCAGTGTCATAATGAATAAGGCAGTAGTAAGGAGGTGTAAGCGCAGATAAGCAGTAGTAAGCATATGTAAGCACTAGTAAGCGTGTTTAAGTGTGTTTGCATGGGGGTAAGCATTGCCTACACAGATTAAGCAAAGTAGAAGCTGACTGAGTGCAAGAAACTATAACCTGAAATAAGCAGTGCTTACCACTGCACAAACCCGTGCAAACCTACTTACAACTGCTTTAAAGTGCCTTAATCACTATGCATCTAATGGGCCTTTGTCTGCCCAGCAACAAAATAAACAGCCATGCAGGTCTGGAACCCTATACACCACAGTCCTAGTAGCTATCCACCAAGCCACCACAGAAGTATGCATGAATGAGGTAGTAGTAAACATGTCCTCACCATAGTATAACCAAATGGAACCTGTGAAAGGCATCAGTATACAGTCATATGTGCCATAACCGACTACATAACTTAAATATGTGAACTAGAGTACAGCAGTAAGCCCAGAAGTGAGGTGTACTTGTAATAGAGTGTTGAAGTCCCCAATAAAACACAAAGACACCACAGACTGTATGTACACATCAATCAGGAACACTAGGCATACATATAAGATGTAATGAATAATAACACAATGCTAAAAAGGCATTATAATGAATGTCTACTGTAGGCAACATCAAGCATTACACAGGCCAGCTTAGGAGGTGTGAGCAATATGTAGACCAGCTAACTCTTTGTATCCAGTGGTATACCCCTTTAAACAATGCCAACCCAAGGTAAGCAGGTTTGCCAATAGCTTAGCCTTTTCAAAACTGGCTAATCATGGAAAAGTGCGGGAAATCGGCCCTACTTAAACCCAAGAGGTGGGAATACAGCTCATAACTTTTTGTAGCTTCCCCTTGTAGGCACTATGGCAGTAAGGGGAGAAGGAGTGCACTTCCAGGCACAGTGCTGGTGCATCCAGGAGTCCAAGGTCATGGCTGGACTCCTAGTTAAAGACCATGCACAGAGACTGCTGCAGGGCCAGTACCAGGGCTCCCAATATAAGGCGGAGGCCTGGGACCATCTCGCCTGCGACCTCACCAGTGCCACTGGCATACTTTGAACTGGTGAGCAGGTCAGGCACCACTATGCTGACCTGAAGCGGCGGAAGGGAAACCTCTTGGAGGAATGGCTCCAAGAGGCAAGAGCATCAGGGGATGTCACAGCCATGTGTAAGTATCAGTCCACTACCTGTTTAATAATTTCCAGCTCAGGTATATCATGGATAGGTATGGCTAAATATTTCTCTTATGTCCCCCACAGCTGCAATGGAGAGGGCCATGAACCAGGAGGCCCACATCTGCCACCTTGCGTGGTTGTGACACGAGGCAGATTAGTAATACTCATGCTTTTACTGTCATAGGAAATAAAAATAAAAGTAGTAGTAAAGTAATTGCTAGTATAAAATCTGTATTGTTCAAGGCAAGTATTGCATACACTAGAGAATATGGCAGGAAGAGTCTCATATTGTTAGTATGGCAAGAAAAGTGTAATACCCTAACAAAGCAGGTCTAACTGCTGGACTGTTTGTGTATATACTGGTATCATATGGTAATGTAGATTTGAATCATGTACTAGTAATGTAGTATTAAGCATTGTTACCCACACCATGCACCATAATGGGATTGTGTAGGAATGCCTGTATATGACAGGTGTAACCCCCAGAGGCCATTTAGTACAACTGAGAGACACATAGACAGTAAACAGGGGAAATGCAGACAACAAAACCCGAATAGCACATGCAACTGAGATGTGAACTGTTATTTTATTATCACACACAGACAGGTTTGAATCCTGCCAGCTGTAGTGGTCTGCTTATAGAACTATACACCACAGCTGTACAGATATGTCCAGACTGTCTATTAAAGTGGCCCATATCTAATGCCTATCAACCTGTCCCCCTGGGAAATCAGTGGGATGATCCCAGATGTATAGGCAGCAAACAGGAAATACAACTGATTGACACACATCTATGGCAACAAACCTGGGACACTAGCACCTCCCAATACCTTATGTGACTAAGAAGCCATGTATGTCCCATTTACACCCTGACCTTTTAAGCTGTGGTCAGAGTGTGTACAGTAACAGAGTGAGATGTATGTGCATAATACTAATGTGTAATCTGGAACCTTGTGTGGCAACAGTCAGGTAGTGCTAACAAACATTGCTCCCACAGGTACGTTAGATACGAACACTGCGTTGTGAAATACAGACCAATATAACCTGTACTGGTGCCATCCACCCTGGTATTGTAGGGGACTGTGAGTGTTGCAGTTTCTCTGAATAATAAAGTATCACTGGTCACTGTCACCCACACTGTGCTACATAATATAACTGTGTAGGAAAGCATGTATATGTGTGTGTGTCAGGTCTGTAAAGGTGGAAGAGGGCAAAATTCTAGATATGTTCAGGCATACCAGCATGTGGTCAACACATGCAGAGTCTGTGCAGAAAGAGTTGGATAACATAGTGCAAAACATCAACCCAGAATCTGGCCATATGTATACAAACAGTCAGTGTTAACAAACATTCCCTGCACAGGTATACCAGGTAAGAGGTGTATACTGCAGGTAAAAACAGTTCATGTATAATGATGTTGACAGCCATATCAATGTCCAATATAGGTGTATAGGGTAGTGTAGTAAGACTTGTAAGGTTCAGATAACAGCACTGACTAGGAAAGTAATGTGCAGTGCAGGAATATACTACTTGTTAATTGACATCTTTCTCTCCCCCCACCTTATCTCCAACAATAATCAACATACCCACCCCAACTGGTATGTACTGACTCCAATAATGGCCAATCATTTGATAAATATTCTAATGGTTCCCATGCATGTGCCATATTGAATTATTCCAACATTGTTGGCATGGTGCCATCAATGTACCTGCATGCTATTCGTATTACCACTGTGGTCCCATATATGCATGTGTTCTGTTTGCTATGCAACTGTTCCGTATCTGGTGTCTGGGTTAATGGGAATATCTATGCATGCTGTTATTCCTAACCCTGGAATATGTTGACTATTACTAACCCATATATGATGTTGAAATATAAACACTACAGCATGCTTGGGAAGGCCGGTCCCAGCGGACCCACCTGTCCTACCTCAGCTGGCCAAGGCACCAGGCACCAGCATGTCTGGGGCCCAACCCTGCACCTTCCTGTCTGTTGGTCCTGCACAACCTTTGGGTGGTACTGCCTCAGGGGATGGGGCTCAACCCCCCTGGGAGTGAGCGCAGACAGGCATCTGTCACCAGTCGCCAGGTCGGGATCATGGTGTGTAGTCGGTGATCTTCTATGCAAGCTTGAGGACCACATGTCGTGATGAGAGAGTCAGCCTGGCTCTGCAGCTCAGCCCCCAGCACAGCCACCTTCAGGGCTGTGAAGGTGCAGTGGTGACTGCCCATGGGTTGGGACCTCAGTCCCACTGTTACCACTAGGGGGCTTGTGGGCTTCCGATATCCCGACACCCTTCCCCATCAAGGTGTTTACCCCCCACATGTGTCATATACTGCCCCTGTATGCATCTTCTGTGTCTTGTCTGTTAACCTACCCAACCTACCTCACCAAATATACCTACTACCCCTCCGCAACATCCCATTCCCACCTGAAAAAAAAAAGGGCAATCTGTTCCCAGAAAAAAAAATCTTGCCCCATACATAGCTGTCCATTTCACACACATGTCCACTGGACACATGTAATCTGGTCTAATTGGCATCACAATGAATTGTTGTTGTCCTCACCCCTCTCCCAGGGGTTTGAGTGCCAAAACCTATCTCCAAATTCAGTGTATATGCACAGCTGTTGCTGCAGAAGAAATGGGCAGCTATGGACATTCCCTACATCCTTCCTGCACATCCCTAGCTATTTTCCCTACTGTATTTCCCTCTTTGTGCCACTTATTCACCACTTTCTTATCAACCCCTTTTCTTTTAAAGAAATTAGCGATGGGGTAAGCATGAGTAAGCAGTTTTAAGCAGCAGTAAGCGGGTTTAAGCCTGTTTGAGTAGGGATAAGCACTGCCCACACAGGTTAAGCATAGTAGAAGCTAAATGAGTATAAGAAACTGTGACAGGAAGATAGCAGTGCTTACCTCCTCGCAAAACCTCTTACAACTGCTTTAAAGTGCCTTAATCACGCTGTATCTAATGGCCCATTTTCTGCCAGCAACAAAATAAACAGCCTCTGCAAAGCTCAAAGCCAGGACCCTACACACCATAGACAAAGCAATTTACCACAAAGCCACGCCAGCCACAAGTGAAGATGATATTTTCAGAAACATATCATCCAGTCCAGTCATGCAACAGTACAGAGAATGTATACCAACATCTAGATGTATGTGTATATAAATATATTAATATCTAAATAGATACTATATATCTATATATGTATATATATCTATATATGTATATATATATATATATATATATATATATATATACATATATATATATATATATATATATATATATATATATATATATATATATATATATATATATATATATATATATATGGTTCTACCTGACATAGTACACATAACCGACAACGAATAAACCGGTGCACACACACAAACACCTAAACCAACACTGCACACACCACAATAACAATTATTCCTAAGGTCCGTCACTATCGCGACACTTACCCGCCCCCCCCCTAAAACCCACTTAACCCCTAACTCGGCTCCCTAACCCTAACTCACTTAACCCCACCCCTATCCCCACAGACCGCCAATCTCCACACCCCCCCCCCCCTATCGTCCCTAACCGGCCACCCACCACACCCTCACACAGCCTTCTCCGTCATCAACTCACACACTCACACCCAGTCGTCGGCATTGTCCCCCTCGTCGCTCGTCATCATCCGTCGGCTCTTCTGCATTGTCGATGTTCTGCCACTCGCGATTCGCGTCGGTCTTCTTCGATCTTCTTTTCTGGCTGGATTCGGCGCGTCTTCTCTTCTCGTCTAATTTGTGAAGTCAGGTAGAACCATATATATATATGTGTGTGTGTATATTAATTCAAACTCTCCGACTATGTTCAAAAGGAAACACTAATACATAAACAAACTTCAAAAACAGCTTGCTGAAAAAACATGAAGTACCACGAAGGCGGAGCAGGTGCTAAGCTTTCGGTCTTTTATTAGTAGAAAGAACTTCTTCAGAATAACAAATCTCATCAGAACTAGCATATATATGTACATAAATGTCACTAGAAAGGGATGTACTAGTGGTATAATAATCCAATAAGATGTACTAGTGGTATAATAATCCAATAAGAAGCAATGTATAAAATATAAACATGCATAAGTGTGGATAGATCCAGTCAACATTGTAAACTGAAGCCGTAGTCATAGGGACCAAGACAGGACAAGTAAACATGACAGCTGTGTGTTGTGAAATCCAATACTAATAAGTAAAACATAGGTTGTACAAAATAGTGTGCTAAAAATTATTAATAAAATAATGCATAACAGGATTAAGGCTTGCAAAAACTATATGACAGGTGAGAATGAAAATGCTGAATTAGTGTCTCCATTTGACAGCGCAATTAACATTTAGCATCTCTTTCAGTCCAGGAGGAGCTTTAGCATTCAGTTTCAGTTGCCAGCAGAGTTCCTTAACTTCAAGTAATGTATTAACATCTCCTATAAACCAATCTACAAAATCAAACACTAGGAATTTGAACTGAGTGAAATTCTGGCACTCTAAACTGTGTTTCATTATAGTGTTTTTCATGTCCTTGTTTCATATAGCTGCACACTGTTCTTTGATGCGAGATGAAAGTTTGCATGTAGTTTTCCCTATGTAAAATCCAGGGCAAGGCATACAAATTGCAGCATAAACCACGTGTGGTGTTACAATTAAAATGTTTTACATAATGAACTTTAAATTTATTATGTTGAAATATAAAATCACAGGCAACACAGGTGCGGCAAGGAAAAGTGCCAACAGTTCCATTAACTACATTAATATCAGTGTTATCAGCTAGACTGAAGGGAGGGTCTCTGTTCTCAAAAGAACCACGTAGGGTCTTGGATCTTTTATATGCAAATAATGGATTAGTACCAAGCGCAGCCGAAGTTTCTTGGCTATTTGTAATAATGTCCCAATTATCGGTCAAAATCTGTTTGATTGCCCTAGAGTCCCTACACATGGGTAAAGGGAAACTAATATTCCATTCGGGGCTGCTAACCTGCATGAAATGAGCAGGTGATAGGTTAGACAGAGATGTGGAAGAGTTAAGTGAACTAATTTCCGTGAACGTGGGGGTGTGTAGACAAGGAGGAACTCCACTGGTGAATGCAGGAGCTGAAGAACCAATACACTCATTAGTAACAGGCAAAGGGGCTTGGTCTTCACATGCAAGGTGAGTGGAAGAGGTTGTGGGAAATTAAACAACTTCTTTGGTGACCAGAAGAGTAGTGGAGCCAATAGTGTTGTTTGCAGCTGGTAAGGGGGTTTGGTCAGTAGAAACAAGTTGACTGGAAGAGGTTGAGGGAGATTAGCCAACTACTGCTGCCTCATTAGCATGAACATGGTACAGTGAATTAGGAGTAGGTCATTGTAGGGTACTTCTGGCAGGTACAGAATTCGTAAAAACAAGTGAGTCAGTAACATCATATGAAGGTTCAATACCAGAAGTGGACCTAAATTTGGAAGTAAACCCTTTTAAAATAATTGGTGGAAACTTCAAATGTCTAGAAGCAGTAACATCAGTAATAACTGAGTCCAACAGTTTTGCAGGATAGTTACTATGCAATAACATGTTTTTAAGCACAATACATTCTTTAACAAACTCAGAATCATCACTAGTAATCCTGGAAATATGTATAAACTGTCCCCTTGCCAAGTTCTATCTTCATAAAAAATGGATGCATGCTATTATAATCCAAATAATTGTTGCGGAATGTATCCTTACTATGAATAGAGGATTTCCATGATAGATTAACATTATCCAAAGTGCTACTAGTATCTAAAAAATTAATATTTGTGCCACAGACAGCAACTTTAAACTTTAAAAATGGAATGGATGTTGAAATTGTCTCAATAAACTGTAATAGCTGCGGTTTACTACACTGCCAGACAAAAAAGACATTGTCAATATATCTCCTGTAGAGGCGTGTGTGTTTGAAACCGGGCAAGTGTCTCAAGGAATCGACCTCCCAAGAGGCCAAAATGAGATTGGCAAACGAGGGGGCCACCCTCGAGCCCATGGCTACGCCTTTAACCTGTTGAAAAACAAGACCATTAAAATGAAAAAAACATTATAATTAAAGTAGAAATGGTATCAATTTTGTCAGCTGTAAATTGGGTGTATTGATAGAGGTAGGTGTTCATCAACTGAATCCCTTCTTGGTGAGGGATATTTGTATATAGTGCTTCGATGTCCAATGTCACTAAAAAATAGTCATTAGCAGTGGGTGGGTTATTAAAAAGAATGTTTAGAAAGTTCCAAGAGTCTTTTATGTAAAAATCAGAGTGTTGCACTATTGGATTGAAGCACAAATCCAGGTACTCAGAATTTTTTTCTGTTTTGGTCTTGTGATTGGACACTATGTGTCTGAATGGTGGATTGGATAGATGCTTATGCTTATGCATTTTTGGAATACCAAAAAATCTTCCAAGTTGTGGTTCCATAATTGACATGAATTCTGCTTCAGCAGAGGAGATGCTGAGGTCCTGTACTAGAGATTTAATAACACTGTCAATGCTATTAAAAGCTTCATTAACAACGGCCATGGACACCTGTGTGTAATATTCACTATTCTGTAGGTCCGCTAACAAGGTATGCACATATCTTTCCTGTTCCATTAATACCACCCCTGTGCCCTTGTCAGCTTTCATAATTCTAAGGGATTTGTTTGATTGAAGTGATTTTAAAGCTGACCGGTGCTCATGGGACATGTTGAACCACTTATAAGGACTGTTTTTATGTAGAAAATTGCGAAAGTCTTTTTCGCACACCTTAAGGAAGATCTGCAGAGTATTGTCAAGAGGTGGATTGTAAATATTCCTTTTAATGGGTAAACAAGTATTATCAATACCCGTCTCTTCAGAGTTGGCTGCATTCTTGTCAAATAAAATCTTAAGGTTCAGTTTTCTCAAGTACAGGTGGAAGTCTAGAAGTAAAGAGGACACGTCTGCCATCTGGGAAGGGATGAAGGAAAAACCTTTATTTAGTACTTCTAGCATCGGGTCATTGAACTGCCTAGAAGTCAAATTAAACACTGTGGAAGAGAACTTATTGTAGTTCAGTGCCTCAGTGGTAGTCCCCTGTTCACTGGGGATGGATCCATGTTCCTGCTGCAGCGGGACAAATGGGGAGGTAAAAGGTTTACAGCACGGTTTTCTTTTCTGTACTGGTAATCCGTGCCATCTGTGTTGAAGGAAGATGCTGGTCCATCTTTCCTTAGCATCCTGAAAGTGTGGAGAGAGGGTTTGCTGCCTGTAAAAAAGGACTTATAACAGTTGGATTAGGAGGAGAAAGAACTGCTGTGGAGGTGGAAGGAGTCTGGGAAGAGTGGTGTGGAGAGAGAACCTGGCAAGGAGCAGTAGTAAACGAGGGTTCATTATTAGTGGAAATGGATGCGAGAGCTGAAGTGGGAGGAACAGGAACAAGAGATGCTGGACTGTCCGAGGGAATTGTAGCTGTGGTGTCTACCTGAAAAGAGCGGACGTTATTTGGAGCTGGTTGCCATCCTTGGTTTCTGAAGCTAAAGCGATGGCTGGTATCACTTCTAAGAGGGTAGGCGCGTATTTCTAAAACTATATATATATATATATATATTAATATATATGAACATATATACATGCAGATTCCTACATTGACACATATATGTGTCTACACCTATATGTCTACATATACATAGCAAGTTACATATGTGTACGCAGATATTTATCTATGTAGGTATATACGGACATAGGTATATATGTAAACAGATATATATATATATATATATATATATATATATATATATATATATATATATATATATATATATATATATATATATATATATTTATAGGTATATATGGCCATACATCTGTAGATAGCAATGGCAGATTAAGAAAAACACATATGTCCACATGCACCATTAATGGGGTTGAGAGGCCCCACACACACTATACTTCTTGTACAAATAGGCATCCCAACCCCACAGCCAAACACATCCACCCTGCAATACACTACCATGTGTTGCAGATCCCATAACCAGGACCTGACACGACATGGGCACAACATGTTAACTGTACTACATCCCACCAGTATGATGTCAGGCTGGCATTGGTAACATATCATGCAGTACAGTCTGCCTCCCAAAGGAAATGTAACATGTGGAAGCCATCAACATCCCCAGGATACAAATACAGAGACACAGCTATACATATACATATATATATATATATATATATATATATATATATATATATATATATATATATATATATACAAATATATAGATATACATGTGACTACACATGCATACACAGATATATGTACAGTAAGATACATATGTAGAAGGTGCACACAGTATGGAACAGCCACTATGCCTACAGTTAACACCTGAACAACTGGACACTGTAGGGGCCACCTATACGAATGACAATCATTGCCTGCAACATATACCCACAGATAAGTCATAGGGAAAACACCACACACAGGTTTGTAGAAATGGAATACCTTTAATTGTGTACTATTACAGTTCTATACGCCATGTCATATAGCTGTTCAGACACTGACATTCATATAAACAGAGTAATGCAACTGTGAAACAGGTATACTAGTACAGTAGTCTGGAAAGGTTCACAACTGTTGCTGTCCAGGCCAAGCCCTTCAAATTGCACAATAGTGAGAACATACTGGGCCAGAAGATACCAAACAATCAACAGTATGTAATGCAGGTATATAGTTCAGCAGTCTCTATCTACACTCTGTACAAAATCACTAGGTGGTAAAGACATCATGTGACCAAATGGGTTGTAACTGTTACATAACAAGGCATAACTGACACCATCACATGCACGCTGACAAACAGAACAGTCTGTATGGCAGGAGGCAGTAGGCTTGCATTAACCCAATTTATGTAAGTAATGTAAATATAGGTGAAGTATACGGTACTGTACATCCAGATACCTTAAGGCAACTCACCCCTGATACCTAGACATTTTTTAGCAGCCTAGGTCATTTATGGTTCTTCCCCCACCCCGACTCTATAATACAGGTCCATATACCACTGTTACATACACTGGCCTCTGGAGTGCTTAAGGGCACACATGTATTGTGTAGGTGATGCCCACACATATATGGCCCCAGCTCCACCGTATGTGTGGGGGATACAACAGCAGTGGACTGATGGCAGCAATGTCAGCGTGATATACTCACAGCCCACAATGGAACAACCTCCGATAGCATGTCATATGTGCAAAGCTTGATATGTAGGTGGAGGACAGAGGCTGGAACACAGGCACAAATGCAGAGAACTGTGGCCATACACTAAGCAAGTTGCTGGTGTTACAGGATAGTCTGCAACATACCCTTAGTCAGGGAATTGAGGTTAGAAACAGAAATGGATGTAGCCATGTACTGATTGCACTCAACACACACACTGCCATTGAAACATCTGACACAGGACCTGTGTGGTGGACAGACAACACATGATAGGCACACTTCTTGCCACCAAGAGAATAGGTCCACAGTTGAGAGCTATGCAGATAGACTGCATTCCAAGGTAAAGTCACATGTACACACACACCCTGTAACACCAGTACTATACAAAGCATAACACAACTCTACTCACACTCTGTCTGTAGTTCCTGAACCTCCTACAAATATGTAGCTACCCTGAGTGTGCCAGTTCTCCTGTAAGAGGTATTGCTACCTGCTGTCTGTAACACTGATGCCACACATAGGAAGGATGTCCATCACACAGGCAACGTAAAGGGACCACGCCCACATGATGAAGGAGGTTAGAATAAGTGGTTGCCATGACAGTGGTGATTAAAAGTACTACACATGAGTAATCATACATATATATGGCTCTCAGGATAATAACATGTACATATATTTCCACCATATGTCCTGGACATGGAGTGTAGCCATACCCCAGCCTCTATAGTTCCACAGTCATAGTGCAAGGGGATGTCAGGTATGTATAGCAGGTATATTAGTAGACTATTCCTACTGCAATTGGGATTGTCTTTACAGACATGGTGTGTGTTGGAGGTCTCATCTGCTTATAACATGTGTGCCATTGGCTACTGGCAGACATCCTAAGGACATCAAAGTAAAGCACCGTTGCTAGCACATAATGCCCCTGTGGACTGCAGTAGAGATATTGGCCAACATATGTGGACATTCTGACACACTCTGTACAGTCCAGAGGTGTACACATAACCTCTTAGTGCTAAACATGTGTACCATGCCTGACAATATGGATGTAGACAGCCATGTAGATGGGTGTAACACATAATGAATGGAATACATTTGCCACCATAGGTTATGCATTCCCACACCCTGGCCTGATACATAATAACCGCTGGTACAGGGATACCATTGCCACATACCACCTACTAGATATTGGCATACATCTGTACAGCATCCCACTGCTCTGTCTGACATACATGACTGTTAAGGGAGGCCCAGCAGCAGTAAATCTGACACATATCTGCACATGACATCTCACTGGGTAAGAACACTAAGCTGCTAGGCATGTAACAATGCACTGTACAGGCTACAGGCAGACTGGTTCAGCACTGGCTTACATCTCCGGTGAGGGAATACACATGTAGTGCATATATAGCAGGCTCTACAGGCATGTCACAGCACAGGGTAAGATAAACCTGTGTGAAAGTGCATAACCAGAACCAATGTGAACACAGCCACAGCCACATATGTTAAGCTAGCATAATATAACAGTATAGGGACTATCTGATTGACACCATCCTCATATGTGCTACTCACAGACTGACCCTACATATATTGGGCTGCTACACACTTTGGTCTGATGGCTGTCTGTGGTATGGGACATGTGTGTGTGGCCCTGCAAACATGTATGCCACTATGGTACCATACAGTGGAGCAGCATGTAATATCAGACAGGACTGGACCTAGAACAATGACATCTACCACAGTCTGTACATATTAACAATACACACAGTTGACATTCACCATAAGTACACAGACCTCAATACTGTACAAACATCCACAGAATGTCCAGGTTATGTCATCAAATATAACCCCTACTGTACATAATGTGTAGCAGTCTTATATCTCACTGGCTTGTTATCAGATATGATGACACTAATTATGGTGTACAGCACATATGCATGACTTCATGCATGACATATAAACACAGGTTGACAGAGTTGTGGCTGGAACCACATACACAGGGCCAATAATGACATGTTGCTGTGATAACCTCATACATTTACTGTTGTAACAGGGTTTGTTGCAACATATGTCCTATGAGGGATAAGAAGCCAGTAACTGTCATGACTTTCACCATCTACAGACTGCAATCCTCACACTACCTTCTGCAGTCCACAGATAGATGCTCCCTTGGTAACACATGAAACCAAAGGCACAACACACTGTCCTGTCTGCAGATGACCCTGCAGATGGGGATTCCTCATAAACATGGAACTGACATGGCAGGTATTGAGACATGTAGGACAGTCATATCCATACACAATGTTAAACCAACAGTACTCCAAATGTAGTATAGCAGCACTTACAGTCTGTAGTCAGGTCAGGCACACCCCCCTCCTGTGTGTTGCCCTGTTTCCACTGTGTATGTTGTTAAGAGGTAAATCCCCACTCCATCTGAGATGCTGTTTGCCAAACAGATATAGTTCCTGCTCACAGTGAATGAAAAGGGCCAACACCAACATGATGTTTCTAGATATTGGAGTGTGTTTCCTTGCAATTTGCGATGGGAATGTTACCACAGCTGTTTCACATGCAATCAACTGCAATTTGTGCAGAGGTGATTAGCTGATCATGAGCATCACTTAACATACACATGCTGCTGCCAAGCAAAACATGTGTAGGTCTCCACATCCACCAGAGAGGGAGTGGGAGAGGCAGACAGAGGCAAAGACAAGTCAGGGAGTGGTGGGAGAGTAAAACCTAAGCATGTTTGTGTCACACACCTACCAGCACAGGGTATCAAACCCCTGATGACTATGTAGTGCTATCACAGTTCTATGCAGTTATTGGATGCGCCTCATGGGTTACTTGATGTGGAGCCCTCAGAACATATATGTGATGGTGACTGACATCTGCAACAGGGATACGATAGCTATATGGTAGGCGACGTACACATGCCTGTCTGCATGAATGGGTACCAGCATCAACACAGCCACACTATCAGAGGGGTGCACACACATTGACACACTTGGTAGGGCTAGGATTACAACTCATCAGTAGTGGTATTGCCACAACACATCAATGTGCAGGTATCACATGCACCACACGGATCATGCAGGGGTTGTATGGGCAAAGGGTATGGGGAGGTGTCTGACATCAGACAGCATGCTTCAGTGTGCCTATTGGGGTTGTAGGGAGTCTGGATGTGAACATATGCACCATACAATACACACACAAACACACAAGGTGCCAGTACTGACATGCATGGGTGTATGTCTGCACGGGTGTGTGGTGGTTGACTGTGCCAGATGGGTATACCTTGGCATCAGGCCACATGACATTGGTCTGCATTATGGCTTAGGGCTGTAGTGTCTGCATTTGCCCACACAGGTGGGTATTGTCTCCCCCATCGAGTCACCTGGGTGACTATTTTGTGTGGCCAATGCTGTGCATCACTTGCCATGTATGTGTTCCTTAGTCCAGGACATGGACTGTGTCTGGGATGTGCACACCTCCCACATGCATGTACAGTGACATGTGGAACTGTACCTGGGGTATCTGGCCCATGTTGTGAACACAGATTATCATCAGATGTGCCAGTCTTGCCCACATGTGGCAGGAACTGGTAATGGGCAGCAGGTTTACCCTGTACCTAAATTGATAGCATGTTAACGGCATTCCCTGGTGTCGGTGTCATTTGTCAATACAGGGCATGTTGTCAGGCATGGTATGTCTTTTGTGGGACACATGTGTTGGCACCACAGGTAAGAAGGTGCACTGTCTGCATGTATGGGCATATTGGACAGATGGACAGAGTGCCATGCCCTCTGTAGCCCACAGATATCACCCAATAATTAATATCACTGGCCAATATGCAGTGTACTGCCCACATATTGGCTGTTGCCTAGGCATGTGTGTGTGTATAAGACATGGGTTGAGAGTGTGGCCTGGGTAATACTGGGGTTGCTAACTGTGATTTATTGGCCTTGATGTCACATGTATGGGTATGGCTTTGCACCCCAGCCTCTCAGCTATTTCACATCTGTTATCCCTATATGGTGGATGTTGTTATATATAGTAGGGCCACCATATAAGAAATATGCAAAGCCCCATCCATATTGGCCACTGGTTTCACACACTCACATCCACCTCCACACAGGATACGTGTTACAAACACACACACACACACGCAAGCACCTGTCATGTCTGGGAGTAGAACCCCTACCTAACTAGTTTATTACACTACAGCACTACACAGTTACAGTATGCACCACAGAGATTATGGGAGTACTCCTTCTACAAAGGTGTAGCTCACATTGGATGACATCAGCAGGATTGCCAAAGTAGGAGATGTGAATGGTAGTGAGTGTGACTAGCCTAAAATGCATTGCTCCCTACAGAGACAGTGAGGCACACACAAAACATCCACAACTGACATGTGTGGGTATAGAACCCCTAACAGAGATCTATATCACATTACATCATGAAGCTGTTATAGGATGCACCATGGGGATTACTAGAGAACTCCTTTCCTAAAGGTGTATTTCACAATGAATAACATCAGCAGGATTGGCAAAGTAGGCCATTTGAAATGTAGTGACTAGCCTATGATACATTGCTCCATACACAGACATTGAAACACACACAAAACATCCAGAACTGCCATGGGTGGGGATGAAACCCTACCACAGTTCTACATCACACTACAGCAGAATGCAGTTACAGGATGCACTACAGAGATTACTGGGCTACAACCTTCCCAGAGGTGTATGTCTAGGTGGGTGAGATCAGCAGCCTTGCCAAAGTTGAATATATGAATTGGAAGGAGTGTGAATACCCTAAAAATCATTGTTCTCCTCACAGACAGTGTCAGACAGACAGACAGACACACACACACACACACTTGCCAAGTCTGGGGTTAGAACTCCTACCTAATTACTTTATCACACTACAGCAGTACACAGTTGCAAGACACGCTACAGAGATTACTGGGCTACAACCTTCCCAGAGATTTATTTCTAGGTGGGTGACATCAGCAGCCTTGCCAAAGTTGAGTATATGAATTGTAAGGAGTGTGAGTACCCTAAAAAGTATTATACACAGTCACAGACAGACACTTGCCAAGTCTGGGGTTAGAATTCCGATCTAACTACTTTATCAGACAACAGCAGTATGCAGTTACAGGATGTGCTACAGAGATTACTGGGCTACAACCTTCCCAGAGGTGCATTTCTAGGTGGGTGACATCAGCAGCCTTGCCAAAGTTGAGTATATGGATTGTAAGTAGTGTGAGTACCCTAAAAAGCCTTGCTCTACACACAGTCAGAGACAGACACACACGCATGCAAACACACACAGACTCCCACACACACTTACTAAGTCTGGAGTTAGAACTCCTACCTAACTACTTTATCATACTACAGCAGTACACAGTTACAGGACATGCTACAGGGTTTACTGGGCTGGATTCTTCCCAGAGGTGTATTTCTAGGTGGGTGACATCAGCAGCCTTGCCAAAGTTGAGTATATGAATTGTAAGGAGTGTGAGCACCCTAAAAGCATTGCTTTCTACACAGTCAGACAGACATGCACACAGCCAGTTGTCAAGTCTGGGGTTAGAATTCCTACCTAACTAGTTTATCACACTACAGCAGTACGCAGTTACAGAACACACTACGGAGATTACTGGGCTAAAGTCTTCACAGAGGTGTATTTATAGGTGGATGACATCAGCAGCCTTGCCAAAGTTGAGTATATGAATTGTAAGGACTGTGAGTACCCTAAAAAGCATTTTTCAATACACAGTCAGAGACAGACACACACCCACACACAGACTCACACACAGTTGCCAAGTCTGGGGTTAGAATTCCGATCTAACTACTTTATCACACAACAGCAGTATGCAGTTACAGGATGCCCTATGGAGATTACTGGGCTACATCCTTCCCAGTGGTGTATTTCTAGGTGGGTGACATCAGCAGCCTTGCCAAAGTTGTGTATATGAATTGTAAGGAGTATGAGTACCCTAAAAAGCATTGCTCTCTTCACAGTCAGACACTCAAACAAACACACACGCACACACATAGTTGCCAAGCCTAGGGTTAGAATTCCTACCTAACTAGTTTATCACACTACAGCAGTATGCAGTTATGGGATGCACCACAGAGAATGCTGGGCTGCAATTCTCCCAAAGGTGTATTTCACATTGGATGACCTCAGCAGGCTTGTCATAGTAGGGCTATGGGGAGGGCGGTGTAAGCATGGGCCATAACCCATTTATCTAGGGGTTGACACACCACATGCAGGCACACACAGGGTCATATGTCACAGGTACATGTATACAGCTGCTAGATGACTACTTCCTTATACAGTCATGTTGCTCAGCTGCCACGTGCACCACATAGTCTGTAATGCTGACAAATACTGGTGGCTAGTACCTGCAGTGAGTGACATCTGCACCTCATATGTTTTGGGCCCTTTGGCTGTGTGCTGGGTGGGACAGGCCTGGATGGCTCCTTGTCACAGTCACCCTCTTCCACACATCTATGTACATCTACCTTTGGCTTATTATAGTGTGTTGTCCTGCCATATATGTCTGTATTCTTATCCACTGTGTGTGCAAACCATGAGTGGTGCTTACTGATGAGTGTATGCACTAACATCTGCAACTGCCAGATATGTCTGGTTCACTGGTGTTTGCAGTCATGACCTTCATGTGTTTAAGTGTGTGAGCATGCCCAGTAGGGCAGTCTGTATTGAATGTGTGGATCGTGTCCAGGAAGTTTGTGCTGCAGTGCTGACCTTTGTGTTGTACACCGACTGGTAGCATGCTGTCTCTGCAGGGTACCCATTGATCAGTTTGCTTTGACTGTTACTACATTTCTGCATAACAGGGGAGGCACACCTGACGGTTTCTACATTTCTACACAGGAATGGGGGGCACACCTAACTGTTATTACATCACTATTTAGGATGGGGGCACACCTGACTGTTATTACATTACTATGTAGGATGGGGGGGCACACTTGACTGTTTTTACATTTCTACACAGGGTTGGGGGACACACTTCACTGTTATTACATTACTATGTAGGATGGGGGCACACCTGACTCTTTCTACATTTCTACACAGGAGTGGGGGGGACACCTGACTGTTATTAAATTACTATGTAGAATTGGAGGGGCACACCTGACTATTTCTACATTTCTACACAGGGTTGGGGGGGCACACCTGACTGTTATTACATTACTATGTAAGATGGGGGGGCACACCTTTACTATTTCTACATTTCTACACAGGATTGGGGGGCACACCTGATTGTTATTACATTACTATGTAGAATGGGGGGGCACACCGGACTATTTCTACATTTCTACAAGGGGTTGGGGGGCGCAGTTGACTGTTATTACATTACTATGTAGGATGGGGGGCACACCGGACTATTTCTACATTTCTGCACAGGGTTGGGTGGGCACACCTGACTGTCATTACATTACTATGTAGGATGGGGGACCACACCAGACTATTTCTACATTTCTACACAGGGTTGGGGGGGCACACTTGACTGGTATTACATTACTATGTAGGATGTGGGGGCACACATGAAACTTGTACACATTTACTATGACTGTACTGGTATGTCAGGTACTCCATTTCATTCTGTATTGCTAACTATCATGCTGACTAGAGGCATACCAGTGTACTACAGATTGTGGCTTTGGTTGCCCTACATATTATTGTCTGACTTCCTACCCTTCAGAACTTTCATTCCACTACCTGCCCTGCTGTGATCTGTCTGTGTAAGCCTGGTGGTGAGGTTAACCATAGCTATCATTCTGGGGCCATGGCAGAGGCTCTGTTTGGGTTTGTCCACACCTGTCCTGCTGGCTGAGACTGTTGTTGGGTATGTGAACCATCCTGACTGGCATGTATGGGTCATATGGACACACATGTTGCTCAGCACATTTCCTGGAGTGGGTTTTGTTACCCTGTGTAGTGCTGGCTACTATGGTGACTCCAGTATGTGTTACAGATGTCATGGTGCTACTATGGGGTGTCTACTGTCTGGTGCCATAACATTCAGTCACCCAATTCCCTTGCATGCTCACATCCATACCATAGCTACAGGTAACATCACATTCTACTCTATTTGGCAATTGGTATGTTGATTGACTTACCTTGAGGGTGTGCCAGACTTGCAGATGGTGCTGGAGGGCTGCCTATGATGGATGCACATAGTATACTCTCTATACATGGTTGAGCACAATTAGTATCATATTTGGCATCCCTTTTACTGTATGTGTGAGTCAGAGAGAGGTGTCATTCCCTGGGTACCTACTGTGCCAGTGCATGTGCTATGCATTGCCTCTTTGCCAAGGCCAGGGCATACTGGGCATGCTTCCTTCTGCTTACTGGGGCAGGCTCATGTTGTTCCTCCTCTGGATCACTCAGTACCTGTACAGGCCTTGGCATTGGTGGGGAACTGTGTGGCCCTGCCCCATGCTGTTCCTGCTGCAGCTCTTTCTGCAGGATCATATTGTGTAGCATAGCACATACCATAACAATTTGGGTACATGTAGCTGGTGAATACTGCAAGGCTCCACCGGATGTGTCCAGACACCAGAACTGTGACCTCAGCACCCCAAACACATGGTCTATTATATGTCTGGCCTGTGCGTATGCCTCATTATGGCATTGTTGTTCAGGTGTGTGTACATTTCTGATGGGTGTCATCAGCCACGGCTCCAGTGTGTACCCAGCATCCCCCACTAGGTGATTGTAGGGGATGTCACCATTGTCAAATCTCTCGTACAGCTGCATCAGATGCCATATGTGGGAATTGTCATAGCTTCTAGGGCAGCCAGCCCACACATTCATTATAATGCCCTGGGCATCACATGCAACCTGGCAGTTGATGGAGGTGATGCCCCTGCAGTGGATCTAGACCCTACCCTGCTCACTGGGTGGTGCTTTGATGCATATGTGCATGCAGTCTATGGCACCCACTACCCCAGGGTATTCTGCTATTTGGTGGAAGAGATGCATATTGCTGGTCAACACTTCACGGGTGTTGAGGAAATATACATGCTCATTGGCATGTGCTGACATGGCATCGAGGAACTGGTGGAATACTCTGGATTCTGATGCCTGTGAGATCCCCATGGTATCCCCAGCTGTACTTCAGGAGGTACCTGTAGCTAGTATACCTAGGCCTACACATACCTTGGTATCCACTGGGATGGGTTCCCTTCGGTCAGTTTGGTGTGTTAGGAGTGGCCGGCACAGCTCAACAATTTGCTGTAGGAGGTCTCTGTCCACCCTATACTGCTCCACTATCTCCAGCTCATGTAGCCCCTGGTAGGTTACCCTGGGTCTGTGCACTCTTCTCCATCTCCTCACTGCGGGTTGTTTGGCATCATTCACATGTTCTATGTTGCCTGCTGCAGCCATTCTCATTTTGTAGGTTTGTTTGTTAAAATTTCCCTGTTTGTATACACTGGTGGTGTAGAGTGTGGGAAAAAACAGAGGGGAAGGTATTTGCTTAGTTTATAGTAGTGTTCTGGGCTGGGCTGGTCTGCTGCCTGTGTAATTGGCTGATTCTGATACATTTCACCTGCCAGCTATGCTAGTTCTCCTTGAATAACTTCCTACTGCTGTTTTCCCTTCCCATTGCCTCCCTGTTTACGCTCATGTGTGCACCACGCAAGCAGAGTGCTCAAATATGCACACTGCTACTATTTCCTGGTTTAACTTATTTTTTCTTCCTGTAAAACCCGGTGTGTAGTGTGCACACCCGCTAACACTTTGTAAAGAGTGCTAGGCAGGTTTAGACACACCCCCTTGCTTAGCTGTGCTAAGCTAGGAGCAAACCTGAGTCACAGGCCTCCAATCCACTTACAGTATGCCTGACACCCCCCCCCCATTATGTCACCTACCTCCTAGTCTTGCACCCAGCAATTCATACTCTTACACTGTTGGGACCTGCCTCACATGCTGGGGAAAACTGGGATTCACTATCCTTCCCCTCATTTGCATAGGATTGCCTGCTAATGCATAGTTACATATCTCACACTGAGCCTCCCCCCCTTAGCAACCACTACTCACTGGCCAGGTTGTCTTCTGCCTGCCGGTGACTTGCATGGCAGAATACTGATTTTAGTTAGAATGCTTATTTTAGGTTTATTTTCTTATTTCCCCCCGATCCCATTTGCGCACTGCTGCCCTATGCTTAAACAACTGAAATCGGCGAAAAAAAATAAAAGTTGATTTTTAATTTTTTTTGGATTGTTTGCAATGCCAATGGCCTTATACTTGGCCATTGGCATGCTTCCTCAATGATATGCAGCCTTTATTTGGAGCTGTTATAGCTCCGTTTTGGATTTTGCAGAAATGTACTCGGATAGCACTAGCTTTGCACGGATTGTTGCAAGCTTCTTGGATTGCAAGATCACCTAATTTGCATGGATTTCACCTGCAAATTAGGTGATTTGCATACCAGGGCTTAGTCCATGCAAGATTATTGCAGGACCGCTCGTGCATGCCCCTGCAGGCTGTTCCTGGATCACACGGCAGACATATTGCCTGCGTGGGCTCCTGCACCAATCTTGCACTCCGTGCAGGCTTTTGCGAATCCAGTGGTATATTTATTTAAAATAGAAAAAGAACACTCCAAAAGATTATGATTGGATCTCACAACTTGCTAAATACAGAAAATTATTTTTTAATCAATTAAAGAGCAACTGCTTTCTCATTTAATATAATATAAATTAGTCTGTAATGTAAACCTAGTGGAATTTTCTTTATTTTTGACGATTTTTTTATTTCTTTCTTTTAAATATCACAGCAACTTTATTATCTAAGAGATACTGGGCTCTAAATTTTAAGATCTTAATATTTTTTCTTTATAGTGCTCCCATATTATAGGTGTATATAAACAATCTTTAAGAAATCCCAAATATGAGTTAATTGCTCTCCATCTATTCATCTCATGCTAATTCCTAATAAATGTATATCATAGAAAACAGATAACAAAATACCCCAGACAAGAAAGTATATTTTTTAAAAAAATCATGAAGGCTAAAGAACTGTTACAACAATCCCTGGGATTCATGAAGCTTGTGCCATGTGCAGGTGTAGCATAGGCATTCTAACACCAAATATGGCCGCCGAGCGCTTCAGGTATGATCTGATTCCACGTGCACTACCAGTGTATGCCAGAGCAGCACAGCCCTCGGCGCATGTATGCTAATCACCCCATGCGCAGTAGTGCAGCATGCAAATTAAGGTACATAGTGATTCATGAAGTGGTGCAGGCGTAGTGCGAGCATACAGAAATGCAAACCAAAAAAAAATGGTTTACATTTTTTCAAACAGAACATCGGAGCCATGAAAGCAGACCAAACTTACATATTACAAAGTTAACTTATGCCAATGGCTACATATACAGCCAATGGCATAAAAAAACATGCACAACACATACAAAATAACATTTAATGTCATGGCCACACTAACACAAAGTACAACCGCAGGGCATGTGTGCACAAATGGGCACACAAGGAAAATATACATAGATGTCCTAAAACTGCAATGTAACACAAATCATGATTTTGCCATAATAGTCAATGGTATGCATGCTACACCACAACCAAGGCACAATGGTTGCTAAGGGTCTGTGACAGTGTTCGGCGTGGTAACTATGAATTAGTAGTCAATGCCATGCAAATGAGGCAAGTAAAACTGAATCGCAAATGCCTTGCCGGCGTAAAGCTGTACCACATGGCATAGCAGTATAGCACCGAGGAGTGGCCTGGAGGTATACATGACATCAGGAGACAGGTGTGCCACCGTAGCTGTAAGCACATTGGTGCATTGATAATCCGGGTTGCCTGTTGCTAAGCAAAGCCACAGGATAGGGGTGTGGATGTAGCCATAGCTTTGCTTAGCTGAGAGCACACAAGGTGTCCGAAAGCACATTTGTAGGCGGATGACAATGTGCTCAAAACCCAGTAAACGGCTGCACGTGGTGTGCACCACAGCTGAAACAGGAAGGCTACAAGAAGACAATAAGGAAATGCCACAGCAGGGTAATTGGAGTACAACCTAGTAATTAATACCTATTAACTCACAGTGGGCCATTGATGGTAGCTAACAAGGCTGCTAGCAGCAACCTGCAAAACAGGAAAGGGGAGGTGCCGGATTGCAAAGAAAAGAGAACTGTCACCACAGAGCAAAGCAAATCTGTAGTAGACCGGTTATAGAACACATTTTGCAACACAATCCTGGGTTGGGAAAGTACAAAACAAGAACGCAGGCTGCTGGTTGCATGCCTGACAATGGGAGGGAAATTGGTTTGAAAAATTAAGGCAAGGGCAAGAGGTGATCCACGGCAGTAAAGTGTAATTCAACACCAAAGTCCCCACAATGGCAGTACCTGCGGTAAAACACATTAGTAAGATACACTGCAGCTTGGATTGTACATACACCCTATGACATCATCAGCTTCCAAAGCACAATAGTATAAAGTATGAAGACACCTCACACACACACTCGTGTATTCCCAAACACTGCACCATCGGTGTAAACAGATGGGGAACTTTTACAATGTACATGTTGGGAGCTGCCATAGCTTTGATTCATCAGCATGTGTTGGAGACTGAAGGTGGTGTGGAGGATGATGCTGACAACCACCTCAGGCACCGGAGGAGGAGAAGAGTGTTCAGTCCAAGGGTAACCTACCAGGGGCAAGATGATCTGGAGATAGTAGAGCATTACAGGGACATCATACAACAAATCATTGAGCTGTGCCGGCCACGCATCAGAGCCAGAAACAACAGAGGGGAACCCATCCCAGTGGACACGGAAGGTATGTGTAAGCTTGAGAATACTAGCCACAGATACCTTTCAAAAGCCAGCTGGAGATATCATGGGGATCTCAGAGGCATCAGCATCCAGGGTACTCCACCAGTTCCTGGATGCCATGTTACCACATGCCAATGAGCATATATACTTACCCCAAACTCAGGAGTAGTTGGCCAGCAATATGCACCTCTTCCACCATGTGGCAGACTACCCGGAGTTACTGGGCGCAATAGACTGCACACACATACACATCAAGTCACCACCCAGTGAGCATGGTAGGCACTACATAAACCGCAAGGGATACCACTCCATCAACTGCCAGGTCATGTGCAATGCCCAGGGCATTATCATGGATGTGTGTGTTGGCAGCCCTGGAAGCTACCACGACTCCCACATCTGGCATGCCTCACAGCTGTTCCAGGTATTTGTCAGGGGGGGGGCATCCCATATGGCCACCTTGTGGGGGATGCTGGCTATCCACTGGAGCCATGAATGATGACCCCCATCAGAAATGCACACACACCCATGCAAGAACGCCATAATGAGGCACACACACAAACCAGAATCATCATAGAGCATGTGTCTGGGATGCTGAAATCATGGTTCCATTGCTTGGATATATCTGGTGGAGCCTTGCAGTACTCTCCAGGCATGTGTGCCCACATCTTCATAGTATGTGCCATGCTACATAATATGATCCTGCAGAAACAGCTGCAGCAGGGACATAATGGTTAAGGCCCTCACAGCCCACCACAATTGTCAAGGGCACCACAGGCACAGAGGGATTCAGACCACGAACACCCTATGCCAGCCCCAGGAGGCAGATGGAGGCATGCCCAGTATGCCCATGCCTTAGCAAAGAGGGAATGTATAGCAGATACACTGACAGTGTAGGCCCCTACGGAGTGACACACTTTTCCACCTGCACACACAGTAAAAGGGGTGGCACACACACACGACCACTCGTAAATTGTCATGTATAGGTGGTCTACTGTCTGCATCCTACATAGGCAGCCCTCAACTATTGCACACCCAACTGCTATTGTCACAAGGTAAGTCAATACCTGAACAGTAAATTAAGATAACAGTATGTGTTAATACTGTATGTATAGGTTCCTAGGTACATCGGTAGGTACATGCCTAACTGTCAGAGGCCATTCATATGCCTAGCCAAAATGTGTCTGCTGTCGGCACCCCATTGATTAACTAACTGTCCCTCTATGAAGCAGAGCCAATTGCTGGATCCCTGGGGTGTAACCACTGTTCCCCACCCATTCTGCAAGGATTCCCTGGTGTGTTAATGAGGGGCTCCATATAATGTAATCAGGGATGTAGTTCCAAAGCATGGGGAGTACCCATGACAGGTATCTGTCACCCCAGCATTATCCAGTTATGGTTGTGGCAAGGTGTAGCACATTTCAGTGTGTGGCTCACTGTGACATGGATTCGCATAGCTGGAGCATATCCCTTAAGCATCACTTGGACATACCATTAACAGGTATCATCCATATGTACACCAAATGAGTTACACATTTGTTTACAGTATGGAGGAACAGCCGTAGTACACTCTACATACTAAACACCATAACACTTGTACATATCCCAGATGCCTCAGTGGTAAAGCCACTGACTGTTTCGTTCATGGTCCCTGTTCCATGACCTGCAAGGGCTGTTACATAATTCTGATGTCCCGAATAATGAATGTTGGATGCAGGTCATTAGAACATGTTTAAGCACATGTTAGCGGGTTTTTTGCACTGGTAAGTGCCTGTAAGCAGAGTTTAAACATGACTACACAGATATGCACAACACAGGTCTAACCTTTGCTGAATATCATGCAGATCATGGGCAAAGCTGACCAGTACCGCTGAAATGTGCATTATTTACCCTTGTACAAATAGTGCCTGCTCTGAGAGGTAAAATGACCACTGTCAGGAGAACACGCAACTATGTACACAATCTTCGCAAAAACCTACCACTAAGCTACCTGAGATGTACCAACGGCAGGTGTGTATTGTGAAAGGTTAAAACACAAAAGGGCAGAGTTCACGAAATAGTATACACCACCATGTACCCAATGAAAGGTGTATTATCTCTCTCTCTCTCTCTATACATATATATATATATATATATATATATATATATATATATATATATATCTATATCTATATATCTATATATATATATATATATATATATAGATATATATAATATAGAGAGAGAAAGGGTGATAGAGAGATATATGTCGATATATATGGATATACATATATATGCAAATATATAGATAGGTTAACAACCTCTACACAACCATGGAGGTACATATAAATAGGATACTACCAAATATCGAATGCTTTACTTATCGATGCGCGTAATCACGAGGCTTAAAGACCGAAAGACCACAGTACTGGAACACCAGAACCATGAGTACTATTATCACGATGTTAAGGGACATTTAGTTAGTGCTTCTGGTGCTGCGGTTCCGGTAGGTACTGTGTGTAAGTGTGTTTCTGATTGCTGTAGTGTGTGTAAGTGTGTGTTCTGAGTGTGGTGTGTGTTTCTGGAGGACTGTAATGTGTGTGGGTGGCTTTGCTTCAAGTGTCTGTTTGTGCTATCTTGGAAGTAGATTATTAAAGTAGGTGTGGTGTGGGGGGCGAAGCCACCCACATGGGGGGCATATGGGGGCATGGTTTGTTTAGATGTGATGGGTAGCAGTGTGTCTGTGTGTGCGTGTGTGTGTTCTCTGTTTCTGCCAGTTCCGGGAGTTTGACTGTTGCGAGTTTGAGTGTTCGGTATTGTGAGGTTTGGGAGTGTGGGAATGGTAATGAGGTCGTTGAAAGTGTGTGCATTCCTGAATCCATGGGTATGTCGTATACAGTGGTTGAAGTCTTCAAATATGTGCATAACATGGACCATAGCAATCACACATTCCGCCACGACCCAACGTTATGAACAAAGGATATGGAAAGTGTATATGTCTACACACTATTACAAATATGTGCTATGGACATGAGCGAAAGATAGGGTTACCACCTGTCCCACCTTGCAAGGGGCAGTCCCTCTATGTGCAGTAGTGTCCTGACCAAAATGAGTACAAATACTAATGCCCTACAATCTCGAGACATTTGGCATGTCCCATATTTAATGTAATTGTTGCATAACATAGTCATCTGTATCTAAAATACCTACATGTAACAAGAACAGTATTGTACAGTTCAGTATTGTACAGTATTGTAGCTAGAGATGTCTAACATTTTACATAGCATTACTGTTATGTTATGCAAACATCAGGTATGTCTATTGGCATGTACAATACACAATAACAGGATACATATGATTTGTAGTCACCAGACAGTGTATCAGCATGATAGCTAATTGAAATGGAAGAGATAGTCAATTATCCATGCACAAAGGACATGTAATAGCTTCATAGGTTCATAGTTAGGTACTATGCTGTCTGGCCAAGGCCATTCGTAAGCCTAGCTACAGTGCTTTCACTTGCAGCACCCCCATAGGTTAGTGTCCTGTGCCTGTGAACAGCAGAGCCATTAGTTTCCTGCACCTCTGTACAGCAGAGCCACTGCAGTGATCCCTGGTGTACATGCCTGTCTCCCATACACCCATCGAGGTATCTCTTGAAGAGTGCTTGTGAGGGTCCCTGCCTGATGTACATAGAAATCATGTTCCAAAGCATGGTAAGTGTCTGGGTCATGAATGTATCCCTCCAGCACGTCCTAGTCATCGTTGCATTTAGGTACATATCCCAGAGCAAGTGGCTCTCAGGGGCTTTTGCTTATGTGGAGCATATCCATCAGTACTGTTTTGGACATGGGCCTTGTATGTTCAGCAGAGATCACCTCTGAGTATGTGGTATTCAAATGAGTACAGCTGGGATTTCTGTAGTTGGGCTGCATACATCATCCTTCAGAGCTCAGTATTCCTCTTGGTGTGGTAATGTTGTGGTATTTAAAGCCATTGCTGTTGTCTCATAAGGTACATCCCAAATGGTGTGTTGTACCCTTTAATGTGTTTCATAAGTCATGAGTAGAGAGGCACAATGGCTGCCTTTGTTCTGGCTACAAACCCATTAGAGATTAAGGGGGGCACTTAGAAGGATATCCACACCACCTTGGCAATATGGTTATCAAAGGAGTGAATGCCATCTACTTGGGTTCTAAGATCCCTTATTATGTCTTATGTGTGTAGGGGACTACCACCTATGTGATAGTCTGCGGGTGATTGGTGTAATCCAAAGGGTATGTCTATGCACCTTGTGGCATGCAGCTTGAGGCCATGTTATTGACACCAGGTATCCGTCCCAGTGACACCCTTATGGAGGGTGTCTGTATCAGCTGTGGAATCAATCATGGCCCCTAGTTTGCAGTCGTCTGCAAACCTTTTCAGGGCAAGTCCTCCTGTGATATCCTGTACCTCAGAGAAGCATATACCAAACATGAGGGGCCCTATGACCGAGCCCTGGGGGATGCCAATTGTAACTACACTGTGTGGGTTCTGTCCATGAGCCACTTTGCATAACATCTCATGACATAGGGGTTAATGTGCAGGTGGATGTGTATGTTGACAATACCAGAATGGGGAATGGTGTTGAAAGCCTTTGAGAGGTCAAGGTAAGCTGTGTGGACCTCCTTACCCTCATCTACTGCCTTGGTAACTGTTTCAAAGGACTCCACCAGGTTTAGGAGGCATGGTCCACCCCTAACAAATCCAAACTGGGTGGGATCAAAGGTTTGGAGGCCAACAATGTCTCTGTGAATGAGATCCATGATTATGTGCTCCATAGCCTTGCAGAACAGTCTAGTCAGGCGTATAGAGCAATAGTTCCCCTGGTCCATTGTGGCACCACCTTTGTGGAGTGTGATAACTGTTGCTGTGCACCATTTGGGGGCCACAGTGCCTGATGCAAGGCTATTAGTGAATATGGTCCCCAAGTGGGGAGCCATTTCATTCTGAAATTTGTGGAAATTGCAGCCTGGATGTTGTATGGTCACATGGATGCTGTGTTCCTGGCTTTAGAGAGAGCAGCTTTGAACTAAGTAGTTGTGATCACAGGGACTCTGCATTGTTCCTGTATAGATATGGACACTTTAGGGTGTGAGAGGGGTGTAAAATTAGCACTGAACCTATCTGCCAGGATGTTGCCAATATCAGTCGGTTCTGTAATGTTCGTGCCTTACTGCTGTATGTCAGAGCAGATGTGGGTATCGCCATCGAGATTAGTGACATACCTCTAGAAAGCTTTGTGGTAGTCCTTGGAATTTGCCGTGGTTATGATTAGGTAGCTAGCTTTGGAGGATATGATAAGGGATCTCAGATCCTTACTGAGGCTGACCAGGGAGCTCCTCCACTTATGGGATTGTACTCTACTTTGCAACAGTCTCCTCCTTCTGTTGTACATTATGTCCATGGCAGTGGACCACCAGAGTGGCCTCCATTTTTAGTGGGTACCCTCATGGTTCTGTTTGGGATAGCATGATCCATGCAGTCGTGTAAGTGCTAATTAAGTGCAGTTGTGTATGATTCAACGGTTGTAACTGTATTGTCCATCTGCACGGGTGTCATGACGTTTACTACTGCTGTCATAAGAAGCCTGAAGTTGGCTTTGTAGAAATATTGTACTGTGTTTTCCATAAAGGGTGTTGTGCTGGGATGTGGATAACAAGGGTGATTAGCGTACGTTTGGATTTAACCAAAGAGGAGATAACTCCAGGTGTGGAACACCAGTCACACATGTTGGTAATGACCAGGACTAGGATATTGTTGGCCCTGGTGGTGGTGTGGATAGGTTGATCCAAGCGATTGGATGTTATGAATCCTAGAAAGCGTTGGCCTGATGTGTCAGTACATGAGTAGCTATCCCAGTTAATGGTGGGGTAGTGTCAGTCGCACATCAGTAGTGTGTCTGTTTGAACCCTACTTTCCAGTACACCAAGAAGTGAAGACCATTAACTGTGGGGTATGGTGGGGGATCTGTAGCAAGCTACAATTTGTATAGCAGTTATGGACAGAGTTAGTTGCACTTGGATAACTTTTGATGCATTGTGCTAAGCAACCAGCCTGGTGGTGTGGATATCCTTAGGAAATATGGACACACCTCCACCGTGGGTGTTCCGGTCCTGGTTACATGACTGAAAGGTGTGGTATGAGTAATAGCCTAGTAGTGCAGGGGTGCTCTCAGGAGCCTAAAAGCAGGTCCCAGTCACTGCACAGATATCGAAGTGGTCCATTAAAAGGAGTGCCTCGGGGTGAGTGCATTTGAGATGAAGACGTCAAGCATTGAGTAGCATTACCCTCATGTTTTGCTTGCCTGTTCCTGTTATAGTGGTGAATATGTTATTTGAACCGTGCCTAAAACAGGCACTATAGGAGCAGCATGAGCCTTAGCCATTATCCTGAATCCCAGGGCCGACAGGTGCAGGCCATCTGTGCCAAAGTATTGTGTTCTGTCAACCATGTCATTCAAAGCAGACAGATACTGGATACCCTTGGAATGACACGAGAAGCATAGCCAATTGTTGAAGTAAATAATTTTGTCCTTGTACTGTGTTATCAGTCTGGATGATGGCAGAATGCTACTCAGGGCTAGGGCGATACCTGCCTGGGCTACAAGATTGGAGAGCTATTCCATGTCTCTTTACATGTAGTCCAGGAAGGTACATCTCAGGGCATTCACACTAACATGGAGAATGACACAGTCATATTGTACCTGCTGAGGAGTGACCTGAGTGCATAGGTTATGTTGCAGATCCTGTTACCCGACAGGCAGTTGATAGTAACTATCTCCTTGTGTAGCCTGGTGAGAGGGACATCAATGTGACCGCCTATAGAGTCACCTATGACTAGTGTGTTGGGTACGTTATTTCACCCTATTGGCTGTGGTTGATGGGAACATTGAGTCTGTGGGCTATAAGTAACTGGTGGTGTGTTGGGGAATGGGGTCTGCCTGCATTTCTGCTTTGGTGTTCTCTGTTGCCTAGGCAGAGTAGTATTGAGTGGCTCTGAAAATATTGTAGTCTTACTATGTGTGGCCTGTGATGGAGGAGATCTAGTGAGGCTATGTGATGAGTGTGGTGTGGTGCAAAGGTTTAACATCCCCACATGATTGTCAGGTTCAGTCTGGGTTGGAGAGAGCTTTACCTCCAGCATGGCTAGATATGTGCATCTCCCACAGGTTGTAGTGTTCTATGTTAGTAGAGAAGTATTGACTATGTACACAAGACAATTTCTATATTGCCTCATGATTCCCATATTCATGTGTACAAGAGCTGTTTTACTCTAAGCAAGCGGGAAATGTAAGTGCAAACAGTGTTTACCTGTAGGTAATGAGGAGGACTGAGTGCTATAGTAATTAGTAGCTCATGTAGTGCTTACATGTTCTGAACAAAAGCTGAGCATGAATAAGCAATACAGATAGGGTGTTGGATAACATAAACACACTGCCCCCCCCCCACCAGGTACACAATCACATATCCATGTACACTACAGAGCCCCTGTAACCATAACTATGATGGTACAAGGTGCACTCATGTTGCATGGGACCTGTCCACATCCCTGGTTGTATCATACACATATGGAAAACAGTTGGCTCTACACATACACATCATGTAAAACATAGCTTCATGTCAGTCTGTGAAAACACTGAATGGTGTGCACCAAGAGTTATCACAACCCACAAAGTGGAGACACCAATCATAATGGGAGGCACTGCACTACTACCCTGCTGAGTTTGGTCTGAAAGTCCATGAACCTTAATCAACGTATATGCTGTTAGCAGTACAGAGGTAGATGACAGTACAGATGATTTCACTGCATATCATACCTGTGACAAGTCATAGGACATCATCACCCATACTGTGTTCCACCTACACTCAGTATACTAGATGTACATTTGTATGTCACAGGAGTGTTCTGCCAGTGGACTGTTGACAGAACCAACACTACAAAATATGTCTGAGTAATATGTGCATATCATACCAATGCTAGCTACAGTAAAACAGGGTTAATTCATTGTACTCCTCCTCATTGTAGCTCATACCACACAGACAAATGGGAGGCATCTGCCTATGTAAGTATGTGAATGGCTATGGCCTAGGAGCAATAGCTGACTCAGTGTTGTGGACAACATAAAGAAGGGGCTTTGTGGGTGAGGTGTATGACATATGTGCATAATCTAACAGCTGCATATTGCATTGTCACTGCTAGGTTAATAACTCTGTACCCATGAACTACCACCTAGGCAGTGGTCAACATAATGGACACTGTGTGCAAGGGATGCTGCTGTGCAGTTTACCTCCCTGAGCTAGTGACATCACCAAGCCTATTAGGTAGTCATAAGAGGCAACCCTTGTCATGAAAGGGTGCCATCCATGAACATAGAGATCATTATACAGCCATACTCATCACTCAAGTGACCAATATCGGATCACATATCACTTTTAAGGGGTATTGGCCATGTTTAATGACTGACACCAGCCTTCACAATTCTCATCTCTGCTATGTAACATGATGCCTACCCTGCATAAAGACATGTCCAACACTGTGGTGTTGGACATGATACACGTACATATCCTGATCTCAAATACATACATCATGGACATCCACCTTCCTAGTACAAGGATCGCCACACACTGGACAGATCCTTGTGCCATACATGTTACATACTCCTGCCATACTATGCAACCCTGTCCAGCAAAGCTGCACATTTCACTTCTGTCAGACATGGTGTGATGACTGCATGGTAGATGTATCATTAACTGTGTGGATCAGTTATGTGGCACTGCTCCACCTGGCACCGGAAACACGGCTGTCGGCTACAGATAGGTAACCTTACATCCTAGGCTCATACATGGCCCAGGGCATACAGATTACTAGATGACATTGGCCGTACATGCTATAGTTGATAACCATCCCTGCAAATACCATCAGGCTAGCCAGTGTCCAATGTGTATCACATGTGCAACACAGGCGATACGTGGCAGGATGTTGAACTGCTGTACAGTGCTGTGTAGATGTATGTAGCAAAACACATGCATGTAAAGGCTTCCGTGTGCATGTCTGCAGTGTCACAGGTCATGTCCGTTAAGGCAGTATATGTGTTTATATGTGACATATGCACAGCACAAGGTCAACAGCATTAATGTGGACACATCCAGGCATGTGCTGATAGGTAAGAATACCAGTACAGGCAAACAGACATGCCCACATCAAGACAGCATCCACATGGAGTATGAGCAATGTAATAAGGTGACACACATATATGGTGATAATATCCAATCCCCATTGGGTGTCACATGTGTGTGACACAAACATGTCAGTGGTGTCAGTGTCATGAAGAATTGCAAAGACAACTATTTATATGTAATAAATGTGATACACATGTATGTGCAGATGTATATCTGTGCATCTCTGAGATACTGTGACCTGTCTCCATCATTATGTCTTCCAGGTATGCAGTGAGCAAGGCTCCCAGCCTATACATGCTTGGAGGATGAGGCCCTTATACCTTACCTCCAAGACAACTATGATGGTCTGTTTAGCCATGTGCCACAGGATGCACAGCAGTGGGATGACCTGTGGCAGGAACTTCGCAGAAGGGTTAATCATGTGGGTGGCCATAACCGCACATACCAGCAGGTGCGCAGACACTGCACAGACCTAATCAGATGTGAGAAACAGTGTGCAAATGCAATCGCCAGAGAACAAGGTGAAACAGGTGGTGGGCCACCAACCCAGCCCCCACTCACACGTACTGAGGAGCTACTGGCCAACCTGGGGACACAGACAGAACAGCATCCACAAGCCTTAGCTGACATTGTGGAGGTGGGTGTCTTTCAACCACCAAGTCTGGAGTTGCCTGGTAAGTCACTACTGCACATATATCTATTATATCTCATATAGTTGCATGTGTCACTGTACAATATGTAATATAACATCATATGCAAGGCATGTATACACACATGCCACATACTATAGTATGCTACTCTGTGTATGCACACATGTGCATACTCCATAGTAGATCCTATTGCACTGGTGAATGTGTTAACATGCACATTGCACCCTGTAACTGTCATACAGGCGTGGATAATGACCATACTGCTGTGTCACCCCTATATAGGTACCTCTGGCATTCTGTTAAGACAGCAGGCCATTGCAGGTGAGACAGTTATAAGTATCAGGCATGTTAATGCACAGATCTATTTGCCATGTGGCCAGTTAACACATGTACACATAGTGTATGGTCCGGTCACAATATACAGGTCGCATCTGCAATTCATCACAATGGCTACCCATGTGCAATACTTACAAACTAAGTGAAACACTGACATGAAACCTCAGAAACTATCATTGCTAGATGTGTGGACAGCTGTGCATACAGTGGTGGAGGTGTTGTTCAATGTAGGAACATGTACTACACATCAGAACTACACATGTGGGGTACACAAACAGTACTACACAGCAAGCTGGAGTATTGCCAGCCCACAGGATTCAACATTGTGGATTATGCCCCTGCTATAACTGCACACATTGTGATGTGCCATCTGACATGTCCATGACATGTAGTGGGCCGGCTGCAACATTGTCGCACTATCCCATAAAACATACCCCACATACCAAACATACAATCCTTTGTCTGCATAACCCTGTGTACAGTGGAGTATATGACATCTATGGGTGTATGTCATATGGGATAACACAGACATGTGAGATAGATAGCCATCACAACCGTTTGGCCGACACATGTTCACAAATGGCCATGGAGGATGGCCAGAGACATGTAGCAACACACAGTAGATGTGATGTGTTTGTGTGTACACCCTGTTGTACATTGGCTACACATGGTCCAACTATAGGGTTTGTTGAATGGTTATATTGCAGGAGCATCCTACAGGTCTGTGCACAGCTTGTGGAGGCGTAACATCATTCGACCACATAAGATTTGTTGAACATCATGACTGTGTCACAGCATGACAGTAGTCACCTTTACAGCATCCACATACATACATACACAGACAACCACATCAGGCCACAGATACAATACATTTCTCTTGCTGCTGTTGGACATCACTGTCACCCGTGCACCTTGTGTGTGTGGTACACAGATGTCATGTGGGACATGGTGTATTGACAAGTCTGCCATGTGTGGACATGGTTGCCAGGCAGCTAAAATATGTTTGCAGATGTGCAGGGGTGTCATCCGTATGGCCTTTGGTGACCTGTGTCACACATTCCACATCATGGTTTAGTGTGTGTACACCTCAGCAATGTGGGTCACAATCCACAGTATATATGTATTGTGTATGCACACAGTCATGGCTATGCACTGTGTCTGTAATTCACACTGTATAGCAATAGAGACACCTCATGATTCCATGCAATGGCACTGTGTCTGTACTTCACACTGTATAGCAATATAGACGCCTCATAATACCCTTCAATGATCATGCACATCTGCTAAATGTGCATTTTATCTGTAGGGCAGACAGACAACACTGCAATGTGACACCATTACCCCACTGTATATGTGACAGGACACCATTATGGTAAACATGTATGCATGTCAATGCACGCGTCAGCAGATTACATGTCATACCACATGTTAATGTCAAGGTCATATGCCATACATCAGCCATCTGTACTGTTAACCTGGGCTGGTCCACATCGTGTAACTCAGGGATGCATGCTTACTACCATGATTGTGTGAAATGCATGGCTTCTGCTATGACGCATGCATGCTGTTGTGTGCAACCCAGGGATGTACGATAACTACCACTATTATTGCCTGAACTGCATGCCATCTGCTGTATCACATGCATGTCACATGCCTTTTGTCAAATCACATGCATGGTGTGTGTCTAAGTGTGTCTGTATGTGTGTGTCTGTGTCTGTGTGTGTGTGTCTGTATTGTAATGTAGAGTCTTTGTTTGCCTTCACAGGTGATGTAGGTGCGTTACCATCCTGCGGTCCATCTGATGTTAGCATTCCCACAGACTCTAACAGTGATGATGAACATATGCTTGAGGCACAGGTAGGGTTGTCAGGAGCTGAATCTGTGCCATTGGTTGCTATTCCACCTATATCCCCCTCATCCCCGCACACAGATCTCATGACAACACATACCCCATCATCAGTGGTCATAGAGGAAGGACAGTTGGCATGTGGTAGCTTGGAACAGGAAAGTGTGGTGGCTACGGAAGGTGTATATTCACACCATGGTGTCAGGCAAATGACTGGAGATGGGCCACACAGGCATGTGGCTAGTGCTGCTCGTAGGAGGACCTCCGGCCAACATGCCCCTGCAGGACAGAGTGCAGCAGCTGGTGTCACCAGACACGTGTCAGGCTGTAATGGCAACACAGGCACATGCTGAATGGCAGAATAGAGAAGGGCAGAGGCTTCAGACGGTTGCTATCCGTTCTTTAAATGACAACATCCAGGCATTGGCAAATGCTCAACAGCAGATTGCTGAGGTTTTAGACAGACGATTGGATGACATGGTTGGAATCCATGACCATGGCATGACAATCCGCGAGCGTGAGCTGTCTTTGCTGGAACATCTGGTAGGAGTGAGGAGTAGGGCACGTGGACGTAGGCCAGCTGCGTCACCTGGTGCGGGACTACGTGAACGAGCTACCTCACATGCCCACTCCCATAGTGGAGTAGCAGCAGCAGTGCAGCTGGTGCTGTGCTGTCCACACCAGGACACAGCAGGCCACATGCACATGGCCCTGGGAGGTCCCAACAGGGATACAATTCCAGTGGACATGTGTCATCGGACAGTACCCAATCTGCACCTCTGCCTGGTAGTGCCCGTGCAACCCCTGGAAGGCACAGGTCACATGGCCATGGCCGGACACCGTGAGGTGTAAAACCTGGTTTGTACATTCTGGAGCTATCAATAATACCCCTGTGTAGGCCAGACACATGGCAGAACTGTGTGCACACATACACACACACACCAGAAACATCTGTAGGTCACCGGAACACTCACATGCATAACAACCACACATGGCCAATTAGATCACAGGCCCTAACCCACACACATGATGTCATCCACTAGTGCAGCCTAGGCCCCTGGCAAACATTATCACCCTGTGCATATGATGATGCCTGTGCCGCATCCCTGTCATCCACACCATCGGTGCAGGGACATGCTCATATGGTCTGATGCACAGGGTGAACAGAATAGGGAGATAAGTGTAGATTACAATTGTTGTGTACTGTTGACATGCAGCAGACATACCATGTAGTATAGGTTTAGAATGCATTGTTTTCTGTTCACAGTATTTGTGTTGGTAACAACAGTAACAACATGTTGGTAATGATGTCCTGCTTCCCTCCTTCAGGTTTAATTGCATGTGCCGTTGAGTGCCAGTGTTTGCAGTTTCCCATGTATAAATGTGGACTACTCACTGGTATGTATGGCAATACCAGCATGCTATTTGTAGCTTCAACCTCACTGTTAGAAAGGCTGACATTCCAAATATATCTACACATCTACTGATCCAGGAGCGTGGGAGCTGTGTACTGAGCTACAATGGCTAGAGATGTGACATCCATACCGGGTGACATCACAGGTACAGTTACATGGGGCGGGGAGTTTACATAGCAGTCTAGCTGATGACAAGGGTAGAGGCCAGTTGATAGCTTGAGGCCTCACTGTGTAGCAATAATACACATTCACATTACAGGATAAGAACACACACCTACACACACATACACACACACACACACACACACACACACACACACACACACACACACACACACACACACACACACAGGTATTCATACACATGTATTCAGGCACACAGTAACACGCCCACACTCACAGGGTCAATGACACTGTACCACACACACACTTGGTAGTGTTGAGGTAAGGACTCCTGCCTATGTGGTAATCAGCATTACAGTACTGTGCCCCCACATGATGTGACAGAGAGAATACACATGTACAGGTAGTCAGTAATGCCTAAGATCGACGGCATCACCAGGGTAGTAGATTGCATCAACTGGAGGAGTTAGGGGTCCTATCTGTTCACTATGGTAACATACATCCTCACTCCATGGACCAGACAGTCATACATACATGCACACACACACACTGTGGAGTCCACAATTGAATGCACCTATGTTATGCACATACAGATAGCTCACATGTGTGTGATACACACCCCACCCCTGCCTATGTCTTGCTTTCTACACTGCAGCATGTACAAATCTCTACAACAGTGTAGAGGAATGTGAGTAACATTTGGGATGCATTCCCCACCATACGTGGCATATATGGACACACAAGCAAACACACATGGCAGTACTGTGAATCAAACACCTGCTATCTTATGATACGTATGACAGACATGCAGCAGTATTGCCCGCATTACATTGTGTACCTACCTTTGGCAATTGTGCTGATATATGCACACGGGAGGTCTTAAGTGTTACAGGTGTCAAGTGATTTGCAGTCAGTGACACGCTGACCGCTGTGTAGGTTGTATGTGTTCCCCTTCAATTAACAGAACTATAGCTTAGTGTTTGCATATGCTATTGTAGGACTGCTTGTGACACACCTGTGAGCTGTCCTCAGCAAACATCCATCTGCAAAGATGGCCCACCACTTAGTTATGTCCACACATCCGTCCATACCTGATGTACATCATACCTTACTGTCAGTATATCTCCATATACAGTTGGCAATGATGGGGCTGCATTGCAACTGCATGTTGTAGTAAGACACATGTCACCTGCAAACATCAGCTACTGCACACACATGGTAGCTGAATGCACACCACTACATGTACATGTGTGTAGGTCCTACATTCCTGTCATTTAGCCATGTTTGTAGGCATTGCATTTGGTGGACATGTGTGATGACATACATGACACATGGACTGTAGTATGATAAGATAGTTGTCATGGGTAACCAGTACAAAGAGAATGTTAACTCAGTCAACACTGATATCACACCTTATGTACTGTTAGCATTCAAAAGCCATGGACCTAACTTCCATGTGCATGTGTGTAATTGCTGTAGCCACCTGTCTGCACAAAGGACAGCAACAGCTATGCTATGTACATATGTGTTGTGTGTGTGTGTGCGTGTGTGTGTGTGTGTGTGTGTGTGTGTGTGTGTGTGTGTGTGTGTGTGTGTGTGTGTGTGTGTGTGTGTGTATGTGGCATGTACATATCCACGGCAGGTATATGTATGTCATATCCAAACATGAGGCTGTTTACTGGTGTACAGCAACAGTCATCTGTTACTGCTGTATATGACCCAGGGCCCCTGTTATGTGTACAGCCGACAGTGCATTGCATGACACATGATGCAACTGTGTCAGTACATGGGTAGTCTGCACAGTTGATGTAGAGCTAGGTACAGTCCACTGGTCATGGGTCACATGGTGTTGTACTAATATATGTTATACCACATGTATGGATGTGTGTTGCTGGTCTAAGGACATGATGATGTCCGAGGGCTACATCCTAGAATGCGGCTTTTGACACTGTGATCTGCACCTGACACATCTGTGATGCCTTTTGAGGGTGTACTGGTCAGTACATGTGAGTGGCCTTCATGTACGTGAGGACACCACCACCTGGATCGGTCCATACCGGTGTTATGACCCACATGTCTGTATCTGAGGTATACAGTGGTAGTGCTATTGTGCACAACTGAGCCTTCAGCCAGGTGTTCCTCACTGCACAGATGTCAATATTCCCCATTGTTGAATCTACATTGGGCAGCTGTTATTACAAACGCTGCACATCTAGCACTGTTTAGCATACACATACAATGCAGTTGTCCTCTAGGTGTCAGGATGTTAACCTGGTCTCAGGACATTCATCTATGAATGGCACTATATGGGCGAAGTAGCCACTCCTGGCAGGACATCACCATGGGTGGTAGCAGTGTGTCAGGTTTAGATTGGTACATCTAAGGTGATGGACAGCAGCAGATGTTGTGTAGAAGACTGGTGTCAGATATATGTAGTGCAGCGTTCCTGCTAACAATGACAACTATTGACACCGGAGTCCATTACAATGTGTTGTTCACGTCTAACTGTAATAGCATGGCAACTGTGCCCTTCCGTGTTTAGAATCAGAGTGCATACAAAACAGCCCTGTGCTAAAGTGTGAGCATGCCCAGTATAACGTTGCGTAAATGGACACATAGTGCATTCCAAATGGCCGTGTGCTACTAAGTGTGTGAGCATGCTCAGTGACACCTTGTGTTGGTTATGTGCTTCTATGTGTATGGGCATGGCCATTGTAAACCTGTATAGCGATAGCAGTCATCCAGTCAACAGATGGCCATACCCCACTTCAGGATGGATTCTTACATTGAACACACTGGTTCACAGGTATGTACATCGTAACTGCCAGCATCCATGTCGGTGTCCACATTCCTAGAAGGTCATATTGACAGTCTAGAAAGGTGTAGTGTCTGTGGCATGGCACGTATCTATGTAGTATTGTAATAGTTGTCCGTAGATAGGCAGTTGTCCTGATCACACCACTGGCGTGTGTTTGCCTCCATCTGCCTGGGGACAGAAATATGCTTTTAGACTGCTCACACTCCATACAATCCCTATCACCATCTTTGCCAATGCTGATGATGTCACCCACCTAGAAGTACACTTCTGGGAGCACTGTGTCTCAGTAATCTCAGTAGTGCATTCTGTAACCGAGTAATGCTGTAGTGTGATAAGGTAATTAGGTCAGTGTTCTAATCCCAGCCATGCCAAGGGTGTGTCTCTCAGTCTGCCTGGGGACAGAATAATGCTTTTAGACTGCTCACACTCCATACAATCCCTATCGCCGACTTTTCCATTGCTGATGATGTCACCCACCTAGAAGTACACCTCTGGGAATGCTGTGCCCCAGTAATCTCGGTAGCGTGTTCTGTAACTGTGTAATGCTATAGTGTGATAAGGTAGTTAGGTCTGTGTTCTAATCCCAGTCATGCCAACTGTGTGTGTGTCTCCATCTGTCTGGGGACTGAATAATGCTTTTAGACTGCTCACACTCCATACAATCCCTATCGCCGACTTTTCCAATGCTAATGATGTCACCCACCTAGAAGTACACCTCTGGGAGTGTGCTGTTTTAGTAATCTCAGTAGCATGTTATGTAACTGCATAATGCTGTAGTGTGATAGAATAGACAGGGAGGTGTTCTACTCCAAGGCATGATAGGTGTGTGTGTTTGGCAGTCATATCTTATGTGCTGGTGTTTGTGAGTGGCTAGCTCCAGGAAGTGTTGATGAGCATGTTTTGTTGTTTTCCTGTATAGTGGCCATAAATGTCACAATCGGCCAAGAGACTGGGTTGGCAAGACATACACATACATTCAGCAATAGGTCTGGTGAGTAATGTCAGCAGCCCTAATCTTACCCTTAATACAGTCTGAACCCGTGTGACGCAGAGAAACACACTTGCCTTGATATTAACACCAGTACATAATGCAGGAGGTGCATGTGGTTTTGTTTTCATTCTTGTCTAATGCTATGGTGTCACATGGTCCACTATTGAGATATATATTCTATATCTACATATGTGTGTGTGTGTGTGTATATGTATATGTATATATATATATATATATATATATATATATATATATATATATATATATATATATATATATATATATACACACATACACACACACACACACACACACACACACACACACACACACACATATATATATATATATATATATATATATATATATATATACATACACACAAATATATATATATATATATATATATATATATATATATATATATATATATATGTGGACATTAGCACACATAAATCTACATGATGGAATACATGTCCTATACTACTGAATGCCTGTGCTGGATGATCTGTACATGATAATCTCAGATGTATGTATATTTGCCATGGCTTAGTGGTAAAGCATATCATCTGTGGTGTGCAGGTTCCTGGGTTCAAGACATGCACAGACCAGATGTTTGTTGCTGGGAAGAACAAGGGACATCGAATACGGTGATAGTACGGCACTTTTAACCAGTTGTGTGCGGATCTATGCGACAGTAAGCAATGGTTATGTTTGGGGAGGCTCAGTATGGGTATCATGGGGATCTCACAGGCATCTGCATCCAGAGTATTTCACCAGTTCCTGGATGCCATGTCACCACATGCCAGTGAGCATGTACATTTCCTCAAAACACGTGAGGTGTTGACCAGCAATATGCGTCTCTTCCACCAAACGGCAGACTACGCTGGGGTAGTGGGTGCTATAGCCTGCACACATGTATGCATCAAAGCACCACCCAGTGAGCAGGGTAGGGCCTACATTAACTGCAGAGGAATCCCCTCCATCAACTGCCAGGTTGTATGCGATATTCAGGGCATTATACTGAATGTGTGTGCTGGCTTCCCTGGAAGCTATGATGATTCCAATATATGGCATCTGACGCAGCTGTACCACAGCTTTGCCAATATGGACATCCCCTACGGTAACCTAGTGGGGGATGCTGGGTACCCACTGGAGCCATGGCTGATGACACCCATCAGAAATGCACACACACCTGAACAACTACGCCATAATGAGGCACACACACAGGCCAGACATATAATAGAGCGTGTGTTTGGGATGCTCAGGTCACGGTTCCGGTGTCTGGACACATCCAGTGGAGCCTTGCAGTATTCACCAGCTACATGCACCCAAATTGTTATGGTATGTACTATGCTACACAATATTATCCTGCGGAAACAGCTGCAGCAGGAACAGCATGGGGCAGGGCCAAACAGCCCCCCACCAATGACAAGGCCTGTAAAGGCACAGAGTGACTCGGAGGAGGAACAACCTGAGCCAGACCCAGTAGGTGGAAGAAGGCATGTCCAGTATGGCCTGGCCTTGGCAAAGAGGCAACGCATAGCATATGCACTGGCACAGTAGGTACCCAGGGAATGTCACCCTCTCTGACTTGCACAGACAGTAAAAGGGATACCAATCATGACACTACCTGTGCTCAGCCATTTATAGGAAGTGCACTGTGTGCATCCGACATAGGCAGCCCTCCAGCACCATCCTCAGGTCTGGCACACCCTCAAGGTAAGTCAATCAACCTACCAATTGGCAGCTGTATTACAATGTGTTATTACCTTTAGCTATGGTATGGATGTGAGCATGCAAGGGAATTTGGTGGCCGAATGTTAAGGCAGTAGACAGTAGACATCCATAGTGGCATCATGACATCAGTAGCATATACTGGGGTCACCATAGTAGCCAGTAGTACACAGGGTATCATAACCCACTGCAGGTAATGGGCTGAACATCATGTGTGCCCATACAGCCCACACAAGTCTCAACCAGCTGGACAGGTGTAGACCAACACAGACAAATGCTGTATTATGGCCTGGGAATATGCCCAATGGATGACCCCCCCCTGACAGACCCACACAGACAGACTACAGCAGGCCAGGCAGTTGGATGTAGGTTGTGAAGGCTAGGACGTCTGAAACTAATATGTTGGCAATTAAAGCTAAGATCTGGAGTACACTGGTATGCCTCTAGCCAGCACAATAGGTAGGTCTACACACTGAAATGGAGTACCTGATATACCAGTACAGTAGTAGCAAAAGTGTACAAGTGTCCGCTGTTACCCCCTTCCAATGTACACATGTAACAGTCAGGTGTGCCCCCCCCCCCCGGTGCTGTGTAGGAAGGTGGATACAGTCGGATGTCCCCCCACACTGTGCAGAAATGTAGCAACAGTCAATGCCACATGACTGATGGATACCCTGCAGACACAGAATGCCACCTGTCAGTGTACAACGCAGAGGTCAACACCACAGTACTGACTACCTGGACATGTAACACATGCGATACAGTTGACCATACTGGGCATGCTCAAACACATGAAGGTATGACGGCAATGCCAGTCGACAGTATGCGGAATGGTCATACTCGGCATGCTCACACACATAAACACAAGACGGCCAGGTCTGCAAACACGAGTAGTCCGGACATATCTGCCGGTACATTGCTATACTGTTGGATGACTGTGCTGTATGGTATGTCTGTGGTACTATCTATTGTCTGCATATTTGCCATGGTGTATTGGTAATTCACATTAGCTGTGTGTGCAGGGTGTTCCTACCAACACTTGCAAAGGACGGTTATTTGTTTGCAGCCAGAACAATCCCAAGGCACATTGAAGCAGTTGGGAGTGGTTGTGTGTGGGTTTGCATGGTGTTAAACAATGCTGACCTCTGGTTACAGCTTTATACACTTGTTTAGACTCCACATTTCTTTACCAGTGCAATACTCGCATACTGGTAGCCAAACACGCATACACCCGCTCGATACCTCACTTGCACATGCACTGACATTGCTGTTTGCATGTGTAACTCACGCTGGGTGGGTGCAATCCCTTGTGATGCCTATTACATCGGACTACATGACTGCAGTATCAGGTATGGCTGACCATTAGGCAATGGCATGGCATTCAACTGTACGGAACTGGCGACCTGTCCAGTGAGTTAATCATATTATATGCGTGTTCCTCATACAATCTGCTCCCATCTGGCTGATACATGGGAACCGATACTCTGCAATGCAGACAAGTAAATGTGTTTTGGGACCCACATCCGTCTGCCAGGTCATGTTACCGCATACCTATTGTAGGTTTGCCACCTTTTAAATTGGCCGAGGTGAGACTTTAGGATTAACACCTGTCCCACTATGCATGGGACAGTCCCTCCTTAGGCGTATGTGTCATGCAAAAATAATCAAGACATAGCAAATGTCCTGATTACAGGACAATATTATATTCTACGTTTCTCTAATAGTTACACGTAACAGTTATTGTATATATGACACTTCTATATGTTATGTGAAATAGCATAAGCAACTGGACTGCTACTAGACTAAACTTTTATTTGTGCTAATACACATAGTTCTGTACTATGCATGGCTGCAGGTATGTTCTGACCTGGTACATCTGACATTTCTATGGAGCAGGTCCCACTTTGGCCATTTGGAAAGGTGGCAGCCCAGAGATGTCAGATTTGGCAAGGCAACACATACCCACAGCCAGTAGAAAATAGACTACTTCATTGGTTTGCATGAGTAAAGGTTATTCTTGTAGCGTTATAGTTGCTGATACTGTTTCCTATAACATCTAGGTGTTTCAGATACAACATAATCATTTTATGCAACCACTACAGACAATATATGGATTCTTTGCCCTAAAATCACAGGCCATGTGCCATAATAACATTTATTTTGCAGGACACAACTGCCCAAAGGGGAGTGCCCCTCGCAAAGATGAACAGGTGGTAACCCCAGCCTATTATGCTATCATCTACCTAAGGTAGTCATCAGAATATGCGCTTTCCGTCACTAGCAGACCTCACATACGAATGGGGGAGAATGAACACTGAATCAGGGACACTGCATAACACCCTCAGGGACACATTTAGATGGTTGATACTATTAACCTGACACATTGACAGATTTGAGATCAACATATAGGGATAGACTAAATAAAGCCTATATTTATGGTATTTTTCCTTATAGATAAATTGTATAAACTTTATAACAGGGCAGGAATAATTTTAAAAAACTACAGCCTGTTAACATATCTATGTCCTAGAATTTGGCAAGTAGGATTGCCCTTTTAAATTTTAAGAGCTGTTTGTTCAATCAGTAACAGTAGCAATTAGATTAATTATGGTATTATTACTTGTCTTACGGATTAGTGTGTACTATATAAGCTGGAGGCTGTCATGTATATTTTATCTGAAGAAGTCACCCTATCTAGGATGACGAAAAGCGCTTAATGGTACTAGTTTTTTACTCTGCATCTGTGTTCGTTATTGAATAAAATCAAGAACTGGTTTTACAAAAACTACGAGGTGGTTTTTTTGGTCGGAGGCTTCGCTTTCTTGGTTCGCCAGTTTGTGGAAAGTTTTTTCAGTTTTTGTGTCTTTGTAACCGGAGCTCCATGGCCACGGAAAACCTAAATACATCCGGTAACCTCTTTAATAGTAACCCGTTACCAACGGAACAATCTGAAGAGCTTAGCAATGATGGGAATTTAACTGCATTGATTCTAGCCCTGACACAACGGGTGGATAATCTAACTGCTAGATTTGAATCTAGCAACTTTAGTACTGCAGCCTCTTTAGCTTCCAGTAATGATTCTGAAGATTTTATCACACCGGCACAACGCCAGCATGCTACTACTGTGGAAGGAGAAAACAACGCTAACCTGCAACCAGGAACAATTCGTAACCTTAACCCTGACTTAAACCAGAGCAGGTTACGGTACACAGGAGTGAATCAAGAGGAGGGAAGGAACAGTCGTGAGCTTATTGGAACTCCCGGGTTCGATAAATGGCTCAATGACACCAGTGCCATGACATTTCAGAAAATAAATGAAACGGGAATTTCGGCAAACGACGCTGATACAGCGCAGGTTAGTGAATTGACTTTAAGTAATAAGCTTAAATTACTTGATACAAAAATGGTCAAGATCAAGAAGTTGCAATTGGAGGTTAATTACCTCAATGAATGTATCAACGAAAAATTAGTGCCTAAAGGTCTACGCTTCCACGTATACCCTACGGGGTTGATAGCAGGCTCTCCCTTTCACAGGGAATTATTAACTTTTTTTGACGAACAGGGCTTTGGCTTATTAAAAATCATGACCAAACATTATAACTTGCAAATTATTGACTTATCAAAAGAAGTCAAAGAACTGAATGAAGATATTCTCTCTAGTACTGAATTTCCTCGCTACAAATATGACTATGATAGGTCTTTTGCAACTATAGATCAGCTTTTAGTAAGACTAAAAGCAAATAAAAACAAGAAAATGACAAGGGATAGAATTGCTTACAAGAACAACATAGCCTACCCTAAGCCACCTCTTTCCCAAACTAATATGGGGGTAGCAAACAAAACACATATAAGCGAGGATAATACAGAAATTGATGATTTGAACTATAACAGCAGAATGGTTGACCCTAATCCTACTGGAAGAAACGATTCAGATTCTGGGGGAAACACTTGGTCTCAACGATTAAGAAGAAACAGAGGGAGAGATGGTAACAACTCCAATTTCTATGATGAAGAAGATAATTCCACCTATGCTTATCAAGGAACTATTCCTAAAAAGAATTACTTTAACCAAAATAACCAAAAAAACAACCAGCGTCCACCGACAAAACCAAGGAGATAATTAATGGGGCAGGATTTCCCAAGATTATTACTAACAAAACAGGGGATTTTAAAATATACAACTATTCCAGTTTACATATAGAACCCTGCTTTGTAGAACTATTAGCCAAAGGCTACACATTTATACCAGACCAACACATGGACCTTGTTGAAAGTATCAAAGACTTGAAACTTTTTGTAAGGAAACTCAACTTACACTTGCTTCTAGGGAAATCTGAGCACGAGTATTCAACTTTTTACATTCCAAGCGACTACAACCCCCCCTTGGACCCAACCTTACAGACATTCGAAGACATTATGGAACTTGATCTGAGGACTCTTGCTAATAAAGAAAATAAAGTTTTTAATAATAATAACAACAAAAAACATAAGAAATCTAACACTACCTCTGAAGAAATAGATTTCCTTAAGTTATTTAGAAACCTCAATGTGAGGGCTATTAAACCTGACAAGGGTGGGGGGCTTGCTTTATTCGACCACTGTGATTATATTCTTAGAGTGTCTAAAATGTTTGATAATGACACTTATATGAAAGTCAGTGTAAATGAAATGAACCGTGCACATAGACTAGTGAAGAGTTATTTCAGTGACCTTTTTATTGAGGGGTATATAGATATAGACATGTATAATTATATCAAATGTGAATGGCCTAAAATTCCAATATTTTTCGCTACCCCTAAACTACATAAAGATCTTTATAACCCACCTTTTAGGCCCTTAATTGACGGAAGGAACTCTTTTACCTATGCAAGTGCTAAATTAGTAGACAATATCCTGAAAAAATATTTAGGAAACGAAACCCAAATTAGCAAGGACTCGTGGGCTTTCCTGACTAAAATAAATGACATGGACTTCAGTGAGGAACTCAATTTCCTTACTGTGGACGTAGTCGATTTATATACTGTGATACCCCATGACATAGGCGTTGAATGGGTCAACTTACATTTAGTGAAAAAAGGTGCTTCATCTAATGAAATCTATCTAGTTACATCTCTGCTTGATATAATTTTGACAAACAACTTTTTTCTTTTTGACAAAGACTACTATCTGCAGAAATGCGGAGTAGCCATGGGTTCCCCAGTAGGAGCCAGCTTTGCAAACACAGTTATGGCCTACTGGGAGAACGAATATATCTTGAACTCAGACCAGGGAAGAGAGAATATTAATTACTATACTAGATTCCTAGATGACATTTTTATATGTCTGAAAGGGAATCTAAATATAGGAACAGATTTAGTTGAATATATGAATAAAACGACAAGCTTCCTCAGATTTACCTTGATATTGAGCTTACAAAAGACATAGTAAATCAACAGTTCATAGCAAAGATACACAGGAAAGCCACGTATAGTAATTCTTTCTTACATTTCTCGAGTCTACACCCTTATTGGCAGAAGAAAGCCATAGTCAAGGGACAAGCAATTAGAGTAGCTAGAATGGTAACAAGGGATGATGATTTTATGACTGAGTGTGGACTCATTGAGGACATGTTCTACCATAGAGGGTACCCTAGAGAATTCCTAAAAGATATTCTAGACGAAGTCAAAAACAAGAGAGCTAATGGAATTATTGGCCCTTTATTAAAGAGTAAGACCACTTATAGTAATCATGGAGATATCACAGTCAGGATAAGTCCAATTAATGAGGTCACCAACAACCCTGATGGAGATGTAGTTCACTACGAGATTAACCCAAGAGTGGGCAATGCCACTATTAGGGATGGAGATGAAACTCCTAGATTTATCACAACTTTCAGCTTGGAAAGTAATATGATAAGAAACCTAATGGATAAGAATTGGGCTATACTTTCATATGATAAAAGATGTTCTCTAATGGCTAGTAATCCCCCTAAAACAACTTATAGAAAGGGGAGAAACCTAAAAGTACTCCTGGAAAGAAGAGGACATAATCCTAAAGATAAAGGGACCTTTTGTTGCGGTTGCTGTAAATACTGTAAATATATCAAGAAAGGGAACAAACACGTGATTAATAACAAGACGTATACCCTGAATGCCAAACTAGACTGTAATTCTAGAATGGTGGTATATGGGGCTTTATGCACTGTATGTGCATGTTTCTATATAGGTAAGACAGAAAGGAGGCTGAGAGATAGGATATACGAACATGTTAATGCTATCTCTAATATGAAATCAGATAATGCCTTGAGTAAACACATTTCTGCCTTTCCTGATCATAACTTTAAATTTATAGGTCTTGATCAAATTAAACCAGACAGTAGAAGGGGACCCTACAACCTACTACTGGAAGAGCATGAATTATCTTGGCAGTTCAGGACGAACGCCTTTATGGAACCTGGACTGAATGATCACTGTAATATTCAATGTCTTTTAAAGCTGAAAAGCTTGACTAGATAACATCCTTTTTTCAGTCCTATTACTTAATCATTTTTTATTGATATATTTTTCAGGGATACTATATTAAGTTACCACTTTAAGATTGTTAAAATAGTATTAAATGGGTGGCTAAAGTTGAAATATTAACAGAAATTATAACTTTTTACATATAAAAAATAATTCAAGTAAAATATACACTCAATAAAGTAATTAGAGTGTATTTTACTTTAAATATCCAATTCTATGGTCAGTCTTAGTGGTCTATAAGATAGTACCCCTCATAGGTACGAATTAATCAACAAGGTTGGTAAATAGGTTGATACCAGGAATTAATTCCACATTAATTATTAGAATTAACATTTACTCCTTTTAAGGACACATTTTGGGCCCTACATTTTTACATTTTTATTTTTATTTTTATTTTTATTTCTATTTTTCAACATAAAAATTATTAATTCCGGACTAGAGTGGGAATGACCGGAAAATAATGGCCGCATAAATAATTTAACACACACCACTCAGAAGAAGGAAAAAGATATTTTACTTTCCTTATGGGAAGAAATCCTATAATAACTACTATAAGGTAATAAAGATGGTTTTATTTCCATTTTAAGACCAACATATAGGGGTTGACTAAATAAAGCCCTTATTCATGGTATTTTTCCCCATAGATTAACTGTA